>NC_047139.1:1343142-1620642 GCF_009829125.3 Periophthalmus magnuspinnatus | reverse complement strand
TCACGATAAAAAAATTTAAACTTGATCTCGATACTCGATATCAATCCCGATACTGCAATGGTAATAAAAAGATTCTTTCTTTAGACAATATGCTGTGATTTTCCCACATTAAATGTTTGTACATTGTTTTCTATTCCCATGTGTCTTATATGTGTCTTATATGTGTGTCCCTCAGTGTCCCGCAGGTTCATAGTGGTCCATGGTCCATACTCGTCTGTGTCTTATACTTGTGCATAATACCGTTGTTCTGTTGTAGCTGACGATGGCGTGCCGCTCCCTGCAGTCTGCCTTCCTCTTGGCTCTGTTGGTGGTCCCGTGGTCGGGGTCTCAGGGGGCCGCTCCCCCTCAGCACCTGTGCGGCTCTCACCTGGTGGATGCGCTGTACCTCGTGTGTGGGGAGAGGGGCTTCTTCTACAACCCGGGCCGTGGAGCCAGAGACGTGGACTCGCTCCTCGGTCAGGAAACACACAACAGAATTTAAATACAGACTCTACAGACTGACCTTTCACCACAGATAAACACTTCTGAGATATAGGAGGATGGAAGGGCATCTGACACACTGGGCTATAGGAGCATGGGAGGGCATCTGACTTCCTCTTGTTTTGTTTGTCCTCAGGTCTGCTCCCTCCAAAGGCCGCGGGGGAGGGCGAGGTGCCAGAGTTCGCGTACAAAGACGAGATGGAGATGATGGCGAAACGTGGGATCGTGGAGCAGTGCTGTCATAAACCCTGTAACATCTTTGACCTCCAGAACTACTGCAACTGACCGCTCCCCCAAACCACTGACCACTCCCCCAAACCACTGACCGCCACCCCAAACAACTGACCACTCCTCCAAACAGCTGACCGCTCCTCCAGACAGCTCCTCCAGACAGCTCCTCCAATGGTGGCTCGAGTCTGGAAAGGCAAGACCAAGGCATTTATTTTTTCCAACAAAATAAAGTTTGTGAATTGAGAAAATACAAGGCTGTTTGTTGTGGAATTATTCTGTTTATGTAGCTGTAAAAATGTCTTAAAAGTCTTAAACCCTCAAAGGCAAACTCGCCTCAACATACTTACTTTGATCCACTCTAAATTAAATATTAAGACATTTTTCTATTTAGTCCACCTGCTTCCACAGAATGCTATGGGGCAGTGTAAATTCAAAGTTTCAAAGTGTTTTCCCAGAATGTATTTCCCCCATAGAGACAAAAGGATCAGCCCTTACAGTGGCCTACATAAAGTCCTACACACACGTCCTACACACACGTCCTATCGTACAAAAGGATATATAGTATATATCCATCCATCTTCTCCGGCTGGGTGCAGGGGCAGCGGTCTAAGCAGGGACTCCCAGACTTCCCTCACCCTTGTCCTTTCGGTCATTACCCAGAGCTCATGACCATAGGTGAGGGTAGAACGTAGATTGACCGGTAAATTGAGAGCTTTGCCTTTTTGCTCAGCTCCTTCTTCACCACAACGGACCGATACAGCGACCGCATCACTGCAGATGCTGCACCGATCCGCCTGTCAATCTCCCGCTCCATCCTTCCCTCACTCGTGAACAAGACCCCGAGATACTTGAACTCCTCCACTTGGGGCAGAGACTCTCCACCCACCCGGAGAGAGCAAACCACCTTTTTCCGGTCGAGAACCATGGCCTCGGATTTGGAGGAGCTGATTCTCATCCCAGCCGCTTCACACTCGGCTGCAAACCGCCCCAGTGCTGCAGGTCCTGGCTCGAAGAAGCATCAGGACAACATCATCTGCAAACAGCAGAGATGAAATCCTGTGGTTCCCAAACCAGGCCCCCTCCGGCCCCTGGCTGCGCCTAGAAATTCTGTCCATAAATATAATGAACAGAACCAGTGACAAAGGGCAGCCCTGGCGGAGTCCAACATGCACCGGGAACAGGTCTGACTTACTGCAATGAACACAGGACAAGGACAGGGTAAATAACTGTAAACAGATGTGATGTAACATACTAGGAGTACTATCACTATTCTTACCCGTTTTTCTAAAGCAACATGGCCGTCATCTATTTCCCCAGCCAGCCCTGCAAACCCAGTCCATGAACGATGCAGTGGACAGTGGAGCAGCACCCGGTGGGACAGCCCCACGTACCAGCCAGAAGATGAAGACCTCGATCTCAGCACTCTCAAGTCGGTCCAGGCAGAGAAGGTTGATTAGCACTGCCAAGGTTCCTATAAATGTGTCTTCATGATTAAAACCTGGCACTGGCTCACTCAGGTTTATTGATTTGCACTTTGAATGTTACTTTAGTGTTTTAAGTTACTACGTTAAAAATATTGTACATTGTATTTTCTGTTCCTTTGTTAAAGAAATGTCATGATACCTGTAAATAAACACTCAGAAATATTTCAAAATCAAAGTTTTTAATTTTTGTCCACCAATTTTTCTAGCAAGCCAAACAACCTTTCAAATCGTTCTCTCCTCTCCTCTGCCTCCCTCTCATCCTGCTCCCACTGTCTCCGTAAGTCCTCCCTGTAGAGCTGCACAAAATCACTGTCCCTCTTTCTTTTTTGTGCTGCAGGCCCTCGTCCCCTTGGCTGCGGCTGCTGCGGCGGCGGCTGCTCCTCATCCTCTTCCTCGTCCTCCCCGTTGTCGTCGCCGCCGTCGTCCTCCTCCTCCTTCTCCTCCTCTTCCTGCTCCTGCCTGGCAGTGCTGGGCCCCGGTGTGTCGTCGGGGATAGAGGCGATGAGGACAGGGGGGTTGATGGAGGGCCTCTGTCTCAACACCTCATCCATGTGGGCAAACCAGGGCCAAGTTTCAGCGGTGGCCTTCATCGCCGCTCCTTCCCCACTGCTTGGATATTTGCACTCCTTTGACAGAATAAATATTAATACCAGGCATGTGAAAACAGGATGAACACAATGGTTTATGTGTATTAATAACAACAGTATACATTTAGATCATGTACATACTTTATATTTCTTTTGTAGGTTCTCCCACTTTTTTTTCGCCTGAAGGTGAGTGACTTTCCCCTCCAGGCCCAGCTCCCACAGTATTTTCCTAAGTCACAGACAAACAATTTACCCAATTATAAACACAACAGTTTATAATACAGAGACAATGAGAATGTTCTACTACACGGTCAGATTTAAATAACTATGCAGCACATTCTATAATTCCCTTTATGCGTTTGTTATACATTTTTGCCTCTTCTTTGGTAATGAAGGTAGTTATGATGGATTATTCAGTGAGTAAATAGGTGAGAAATAGATACATCCAGTGCTCCACAGGGCAGAGGCGTCAAAATCAAATTCACAGAAGCACAAAATTAAAAACTGTGACTAAATCGTGGGCCAAAATAAATATTTATTGAACATTTTAAACAACATCTGCATGTTTTTCAAAAGGGGTGGATTAAATTTGAGTGAAGCGACAGGAGCAGATGGTAAAGAGTCAACACAAGTGGTGGGGGCCGGTGCCAACTTATTTGCAAAGCATTCTGGGATTTGTAGTATAAGAGGTGCATGCTCTAATACACCATTGATATGATCTAGTGGGCCAAATATAATTATATCATGGGCCAAATTGTCCTGAGTCTGACAGAGCTTGTACTAAACCCTGAGTGGCCCCTGAGTGATCACAGAAGTACAGACTGTGGATCAGACGAGAATGAAACAGGGAAAACAGGTTCAGTCATTACAACACACATATGTAGAAATGTAAAGGTGTTAAATTCGCAGTAAGGCCAACTTTTATGTACTTCTAGTGTCTTTCTTATATTATCTAGGAGAACATCGCAGTGTTTTGTGGTTTACCTCCAGGCAGCGCTGGCGGAGTGTTTGGCCCCGGTGAATAAATGTCCATTCTCTCCCCTCAGACGGATAAACTCCACCGTCTGCTCCTCGCTCCCTAAAGACAAAAGAACAGACTTAAATAAGCACGAATATGAAACATTAAGACAGCTGCACTAATCTACAAGTGTGAGGGATAATCCCGCTCACGTTTGTTCAGTTACACAGTGGGTTTAGTGTGAATTTAGTTTATTCGGTTTAACATCAGTTTAACTCGGTTTAACATCAGTTTAACTCGGGTTAACATCAGTTTAACTCAGTTTAACTCAGTTTAACTCGGTTTAACTCGGTTTAACTCGGTTTAACATCAGTTTAACTCAGTTTAACTCGGTTTAACTCGGTTTAACATCAGTTTAACTCAGTTTAACTCGGTTTAACTCGGTTTAACATCAGTTGAACTCAGTTGTAGGGGACAGGAGCCTGTACTCACATTTGAACATGTTTTGCGTGGCGTGCTCCATTTTCTTCTCTTTTTAGCGCAGGCGCGGTGCATGACGGGATATATCAGTGCGTGAAGCGTGCACGGACGCGCGCTTCAGCTTCGATCGATCTCCATGGAAACACACGGCACATTTTGGCCGGATTCGTCCGTGAAACGGGACAAGTCTCGTCGCACCGGAAGTGGATTTAAGGGCTACGTCACTTCCGGCGGAACAGCGCTTGTCGCGCCGGAAGTGACGCAAATTTTTAAATGCACCGGTTAATTTATGTGTATGACTCCAGTATGGCACTGTAGTACAGTAGATACTGTACTCAGCGCGTATACTCTTACGCTTGATACAAATGAACAACTGGCCCAATTTTCAACCCATTTAATGAAGAAATGACCAAGTTCTGCTGTGACAGAGTTGGTTTTGGGGCCATAAATTACCCCTGGACAACACAAGGGTTAAATTTCACAAGTTTGGGATTTTAAGTGATAACCATAAAATAACTGTCTTTTGTTTCCTGAAGCGGCTGTGATGTGGGAGTACCTTTAAACTCCACCTCTGACATTCTGCTAGGGCTGAGTGTGATCATGAAGAAGAAGGCTCTGCTGCACCTGCCGGACGACAGGAGCACGCGGACAGGTGAGACAGGAGCACGCGGACAGGTGAGACAGGTGCCCCTCTCCAGATTTCATGTTTTTATATAAGTATTAGCTGAGGAGTTGGTATTTTTTGGTATTTATCTGTAAAAAAGTCAGATTAAATTCACGGTGTCTTGTGTCCTAATACTTTTTTCTGCATAAATAGTAGTTTTTTTGCATGAGCTCCCCCTGCAGGTGTAGTCAGGTGAGTGCAGTTTGAAGGACCGGCCCTGATGGACGAGTAAGAAAACCCTACGCAGACTGTGAATGTGCGGTACAGAGGAGGAGAGTGAATGTGCGGTACAGAGGAGGAGAGTGAGAGTGAATGTGCGGTACAGAGGATGCAGAGGAGCAGAGAAGAGGGTCAGATGATGTAGAGGAGAGGACCCCGCAGAGAGGACCCCGCAGAGAGGACCCAGCCAGTTTGGAGACTGATCAGACAGACATTGTTTCCTGAGTTGGGGCGTAGGTGGATCTTTCTCAGAAGTAAAAAAAACAACGTTCTGTTTCTGTATTTTCATGTTGTTCCAGTTTATCCATCCATCCATCCATGTTCTTCCTCTTATCCGGGCGCCGGGTCGTGGGGGCATCAGTCTAAGCAGGGACTCCCAGACTTCCCTCACCCCGGACACGTCCTCCAGCTCCTCCGGTGGGATCCCAAGGCGTTCCCAGGCCAGAGAGACATAGTCCCTCCAGCGTGTCCTGGGTCTTCCCTGGGGCCTCCTCTCGGTGTGTGTCAGTTTAATGGTCGTTTATTACACTTCTGTCTTGTAGCGTGTTGTTTGTTGTTTTAAAATGATCGTGCACTGAACCGTACTGCCCTCCTCAGGACACTTCGTGCATTACACTGTCTCACACTGCACTTCCTCCTGACTGATCCTTGTATGTTGTGTATATGGCCACTAGAGGGGAGTGTTTGGCTGCGTCTCATGTTCACTACTTTACACCAAATGTGCTGCAGTGATATCGAGGCTTAACTATCATCCAGAGTGTGGTCCCTTTAAGAGCAGGGCATCATGGGTAGCTCCGGGCGTTGGGTGTTGCAGGACGTTGAAATAAAATGTGAGAATTTCATAAAGTTAAACACGCAACATTAAAGTTTGGACGTCAACTGTCCAATCAGAGCTGTCCTCCAGACTCGGGGGGTTAGAGGAATAAAACCCATGGAAACAGAAAGTTAAAACACACTTTGGAACGTTTTTCATGGAGATAGACATGTTTTTATGTTTTAATGCCATACTGTGGAATATTGTAGCCAAAGGATCAATATTTCCGTGAAAAAAGGCGCTCCTCCAGTCAGGTTTGTGGAGATGCGAGCCCATTTAGTGAGGACAGATCTTTTTTTTTTTTATTTCACTGATAAAAGAGAACAACATGATTTTATTTTAGTGTATTTTTGTCTGTAATGTTCCGCACTGTGGCTTTAATCGTTCATATAAATGTGAGTGAAGCCTGAGTCTGTTTCATATTAAAGTGATGACGTCAGCTCAGGTCGAGACTCTCCACGTCCACCAGGTGTCACTGTTACATCACGTATCTTCTCTTTTTCCCTCCTTCTCCCTCTCCTCCTCCTCTTTGTCTCTATCTCTCCGTCCCTGTCTCTTCTTTCTCCTCCTCTTCTCTCTCTTTTCATAAAACGCTAATGTTCAACTCAATGAAAACATCGTTTAAATTTACCCTCCTTTTTTATTCCTCTTCTCCCTCTCTCGTCCCTCCTTTTCTCTCTTTTTTCTCTTTTTCACCCCTTCCACTTCCCTATACTTTTTCCTCTCCTTTCTCTTGTCCTATTTCTTTTCTCTCTTCTTCATTACCTCTTTCTCCTCCCTTCTTCTTCCCTTTCTCCCTCTCTCTTCTTTATCTCTCTTCCTCCTTTCTTTTCTCTCCTTTTCTTTACCTCTCTTCTCTTTTCCTCCTCTCTTCCTCCTCTCGCTCTCTTCTTTCTCTCTTCCTTACCTCTCTTCCTCGTCTTTCCTCTTCTTTCTCTTCCCTTCATCCTCTCTTTCTCCACTCTCTCGCTCTCCCTCTCCTCTCTTTCTCTCTTCCTCCTCTCCCTCTTCTTTACTCTTCTCTTCCTCCTCCCTCTCTTCCTCCTCCCTCTCTCCCTCTCTCTCTCTTAAAGTTCTAATATTTAGTTCAGCCTTAAATTTTATTTTTCCTTCACCAAAATTTGCCCAAAATCAGAGAAGTTGGAGTTTTCATTTCTGTCTGTTTCGAATTTCCTAAAATAAACAAAATGGCGCCTCAGAGTGTGTGTGTGTGTGTGCGTGTGTGTGTGTGTATCTGTGTAGGGGGGTGTGTGTGTGTGTGTGTAGGTGTGTGTGGGGGTGGGGGTGTGTGTGTGTCTGTGTATCGGGGTGTGTGTGTCGGTGTGTGTATCGGGGTGAGCGTGTGTGTGTGTGTCTGTGTATCTGTGTGTTTTTCCAAATCTCTCTCATTTGCGCTGGACTAAAATGAGCGATTGTGTTTCTTACATATTATTTATGGAGCGCTAACGTGACAGCGCCCCCTAGATCATATATATGGAAAACTAACATTTTACTTTGGTCTAAACAAAATTTGCTGCACATATTTGAGACGTGGCCTTGATCAAAAAAGTTCATGATGACTCACATTGTGTTGCCATGGCAACAGGACAAAAATCTGTCCTCTCCAAAAGGACGTCCAACAAAAACTTTGGCGCAGTCAAACCAAATTTGGACACCAGATGCATCAGGGGGGTAGAAACAAAACATGATGTGACCACGCCCCCTCACAGACCAGTCCACCGTCATGTGACATATGTCATGATCCAATGAGGCACCGAATTCTGTCACATTTTCAGATTTATTCAACTTTTAAAACAAACACAACCTCAAATTTAGACACATTTTCAAATGTGTCAAAACTGTGAAGGATGAAACAGAAATGACTCTGGACAAAATAAAGTAACTCAACAAAAAGTCTCCACCACAAGAAACTGCTCCACTTTTACCACCGGCCTAGAAAAAAACTCTCTCTGACTCTGCCCTCTCTCCTACCCCCTCCTCTCCTCTCTCCTTATCTCCTCCTCTCCTCTGTCCTTGTCTCCTCCTCTTCTCTGTCCTTGTCTCCTCCTCTTCTCTGTCCTTGTCTCCTCTCTCCTTGTCTCCTCCTCTCCTCTCTCCTTGTCTCCTCTCTCCTTGTCTCCTCCTCTCCTCGTCTCCTTGTCTCCTCGTCTCCTCCTCTCCTCCTCTCCTCTCTCCTCGTCTCCTCCTCTCCTTGTCTCCTCCTCTCCTCTCTCCTTGTCTCCTCTCTCCTTGTCTCCTCTCTCCTTGTCTCCTCCTCTCCTCTCTCCTCCTCTCCTCTCTCCTTGTCTCCTCCTCTCCTCTCTCCTTGTCTCCTCTCTCCTTGTCTCCTCCTCTCCTCGTCTCCTTGTCTCCTCGTCTCCTCCTCTCCTCTCTCCTCGTCTCCTCCTCTCCTCGTCTCCTCCTCTCCTCTCTCCTTGTCTCCTCTCTCCTTGTCTCCTCCTCTCCTCCTCTCCTCTCTCCTTGTCTCCTCTCTCCTTGTCTCCTCCTCTCCTCTCTCCTTGTCTCCTCCTCTCCTTGTCTCCTCTCTCCTCGTCTCCTCCTCTCCTCTCTTTTCGTCTCCTCCTCTCCTTGTCTCCTCGTCTCCTTGTCTCCTTGTCTCCTTGTCTCCTCGTCTCCTTGTCTCCTCCTCTCCTCGTCTCCTTGTCTCCTCGTCTCCTCCTCTCCTTGTCTCCTCCTCTCCTCCTCTCCTCGTCTCCTTGTCTCCTCCTCTCCTTGTCTCCTCTCTCCTCCTCTCCTCCTCTCCTCCTCTCCTCTCTCCTTGTCTCCTCCTCTCCTCTCTCCTTGTCTCCTCTCTCCTTGTCTCCTCCTCTCCTCGTCTCCTTGTCTCCTCCTCTCCTCTCTCCTCGTCTCCTCCTCTCCTTGTCTCCTCCTCTCCTCTCTCCTTGTCTCCTCTCTCCTTGTCTCCTCCTCTCCTCTCTCCTCCTCTCCTCTCTCCTTGTCTCCTCTCTCCTTGTCTCCTCCTCTCCTCTCTCCTTGTCTCCTCCTCTCCTTGTCTCCTCTCTCCTCGTCTCCTCCTCTCCTCTCTTTTCGTCTCCTCCTCTCCTTGTCTCCTCGTCTCCTTGTCTCCTTGTCTCCTTGTCTCCTCCTCTCCTCCTCTCCTCGTCTCCTTGTCTCCTCGTCTCCTCCTCTCCTTGTCTCCTCCTCTCCTCGTCTCCTTGTCTCCTCCTCTCCTTGTCTCCTCTCTCCTCCTCTCCTCCTCTCCTTGTCTCCTTGTCTCCTCCTCTCCTCCTCTCCTTGTCTCCTCCTCTTCTTGTCTCCTCCTCTCCTTGTCTCCTCCTCTCCTCGTCTCCTCCTCTCCTCGTCTCCTCGTCTCCTCGTCTCCTTGTCTCCTCTCTCCTTGTCTCCTCCTCTCCTCGTCTCCTCCTCTCCTTGTCTCCTCCTCTCCTTGTCTCCTCCTCTCCTCTCTCCTTGTCTCCTTGTCTCCTCCTCTCCTCCTTGTCTCCTCTCTCCTTGTCTCCTTGCTGCAGTTGTATTGACAGGACAGTGATTTATTTTTATCGTCTCAGTCTCAGTTTCTCGTCTGTTTTAGTTTAAATCTGTTTTATTTGAAATAGAAAAATACAAAATAATAATTATATAATAATAAATAATATAATAATATATAATAAAAATATGAGTTTGAAAAGACAAGAAGAAAAGACTTTTACAACTCATTTATTTTTATTTAATCAAAATAAAAGTAAAATCTGTAAAACCCGCCCCACTAAATCAGGACTGAACTAGAACTGAACCAGGACTGAACCAGGACTGAACCAGGACTGAACCAGGACTGAACCAGGACTGAACCAGGTCTAAACCAGGACTGAACCAGGACTGAACCAGGACTGAACCAGGACTGAACCAGGACTGAACCAGGACTGAACCAGGACTAAACCAGGACTGAACCAGGTCTAAACCAGGACTGAACCAGGACTAAACCAGGACTAAACCAGGACTAAACCAGGACTAAAGATTTAAACCAGGACTTTTCAACTGAACACTTTTCGTTTGGAGAATTTTCTAAATAAACTTGTGTCTGACGCAGCTTCACTTTGAGACAGACTCTGCATAGACGGGAATCTAGACAAACAAGGAGACAAGGAGATGAACAAGGAGACAAGGAGACGGACAAGGAGACAAGGAGACGAACAAGGAGACAAGGAGATGAACAAGGAGACAAGGAGATGAACAAGGAGACAAGGGAGGAGATGAACAAGGAGACAAGGAGATGAACAAGGAGACAAGGAGATGAACAAGGAGACAAGGAGACGAACAAGGAGACGAACAAGGAGACGGACAAGGAGACAAACAAGGAGATAAGGTAGGAGAGTCAGGATGCAGGCGTGTGGAAGGGCATCTGACACACTCGCTCTCATTCATGAAGAATGTTTGTGGTCGTTTTTTAGAGTGACGAAAGTTTGTGCTCAGCGATTTTTTACAGTGCACTTCCTGTCTGAGGACCTGATGGAAAACACATGTGTCTGTGTCCAACCAGGACAGACCCGGTCCTGTTCCTCAGTCCTGGTTCAGTCCTGGTTCAGTCCTGATTTAGTCCTGGCTTAGACCTGTTTCAGTTCTGGTTCAGTCCTGGTTCAGTCCTGGTCTAGTCCCGGGTTAGTCCTGGTTGAGTCCTGCTGCAGTCCTGGTCTAGTCCCGGGTTAGTCCTGATTTAGTCCTGGTTTAGACCTGGTTTAGTCCTGGTCTAGTCCCGGGTTAGTTCTGGTTGAGTCCTGCTGTAGTCCTGGTTTAGTCCCGGGTTAGTCCTGGTTGAGTCCTGCTGTAGTCCTGGTCTAGTCCCGGGTTAGTCCCGGTTGAGTCCTGCTGTAGTCCTGGTCTAGTCCCGGGTTAGTCCTGGTTGAGTCCTGCTGTAGTCCTGGTCTAGTCCCGGGTTAGTCCTGGTTGAGTCCTGCTGTAGTCCTGGTCTAGTCCCGGGTTAGTCCTGGCTGAGTCCTGGTCTAGTCCTGGTCTAGTCCCGGGTTAGTCCTGGTTTTATGCCAGTCGCTGCAGTGGGAGGGTCCTGGGGGAGGGTCTGAGCTCAGTCTGAACTCAGTCCACAACAGAAAGACCAGAGAGAGACCGGGACTGAACCGGGACTAAACCAGGACTGTACCGGGACTGAACCGGGACTAAACCAGGACCAACTCAGGATCTAAACCAAGGTCTAAACCAGGACAACAAGGAGCGAGAAGACGAGGGTGTAGGAGACGAGGAGAGGAGACGAAGACGTAGGAGACAAGGAGGTTTGTGAGGTTCTATTTATTTAATGGAAACAAACGTCACATGACTGAAGCAACCAATCAGAGAGCAGCAAACCGCCGTCAGGAATTTGATTTGTGTTTGAGAAAAAAATAGGAGGAGAGCCAGAGGAGGAGAGAGCCAGAGGAGGAGAGAGCCAGAGGAGCAGAGAGCCAGAGGAGCAGAGAGCCAGAGGAGCAGAGAGCCAGAGGAGCAGAGAGACAGAGGAGGAGAGCCAGAGGAGGAGAGAGCCAGAGGAGCAGAGAGCCAGAGGAGCAGAGACAGAGGAGCAGAGACAGAGGAGCAGAGAGACAGAGGAGCAGAGAGCCAGAGGAGCGGAGAGCCAGAGGAGGGGAGAGCCAGAGGAGCAGAGAGCCAGAGGAGCAGAGACAGAGGAGCAGAGACAGAGGAGCAGAGAGACAGAGGAGCAGAGAGCCAGAGGAGCGGAGAGCCAGAGGAGGGGAGAGCCAGAGGAGCAGAGCCAGAGGAGCAGAGAGCCAGAGGAGCGGAGAGCCAGAGGAGCGGAGAGCCAGAGGAGGAGAGAGCCAGAGGAGGAGAGCCAGAGGAGCAGAGCCAGAGGAGCAGAGAGACAGAGGAGGAGAGAGCTAGAGGAGGAGAGCCAGAGGAGGAGAGAGCCAGAGGAGCAGAGAGCCAGAGGAGCAGAGACAGAGGAGCAGAGACAGAGGAGCAGAGAGACAGAGGAGCAGAGAGCCAGAGGAGCGGAGAGCCAGAGGAGGGGAGAGCCAGAGGAGCAGAGCCAGAGGAGCAGAGAGCCAGAGGAGCAGAGAGCCAGAGGAGGAGAGAGCCAGAGAAGGAGAGAGCCAGAGGAGCAGAGAGCCAGAGGAGGAGAGAGCCAGAGGAGCAGAGAGCCAGAGGAGCAGAGAGCCAGAGGAGGAGAGAGCCAGAGGAGGAGAGAGCCAGAGGAGGAGAGAGCCAGAGGAGGAGAGAGCCAGAGGAGGAGAAAGCCAGAGGAGCAGAGAGCCAGAGGAGAGCCAGAGGAGAGCCAGAGGAGCAGAGAGCCAGAGGAGCAGAGAGCCAGAGGAGGAGAGAGCCAGAGAAGGAGAGAGCCAGAGGAGCAGAGAGCCAGAGGAGGAGAGAGCCAGAGGAGGAGAGAGCCAGAGGAGCAGAGAGCCAGAGAGACAGAGGAGCAGAGAGCCAGAGGAGGAGAGAAAGGTTAACCAAATGAAATCATCCTCTGGCAAAGAGGGTGAAGGTTCAAGTCCCGGGAGCCTGTTGCAGAGTGAGGTTCTTGGGCAAGACACTTTCATTGACCTGGACTCAACCTGAAGTGAAATGAGCTGATTTAATAAAACTAAAATATGAAATTCTTCCTCTTCAGTGATTGGCTGCTGACCATGGAGCACCAGTGACATCACAGGTGACATCACAGGTGAGCTCAGACCAGGACTGAACCAGGACTAAACCAGGACTAAACCAGGACTGAACCAGAACTAAACCAGGACTAAACCAGAACTAAACCAGGACTAAACCAGGACTAAACCAGGACTAAACCAGGACTGAACCAAGACTGAACCAGGATTAAGTCTGGTCTGAACCTGGACTAGAAATAAAAATGGTAGTACTAGTGTTCGCAGTAGTATTAGTAGTAGCAATAGTAGTTCTAGTTGTAATAGCTCTAGTAGTAGTTGTTGTAGTATTTGCAGTAGTATTTGCAGTGAAATGTCCTGCGTCTCCTTCAGTAAAACTCACTGATGCTTTAAGCAGAGCTCCCACATTCCTCTGTCTCATCCAATCACAGAGCAGGAACCGTTCAAAAGCTCCAATCACAGCCCAGCTCAGAGGGAACAGCCAATCAGAGCACAGCTGGCTCTGGCGAGACACCGGAATGTGGAAAACCAAAAACAAACCATCTTTTTTTCCTTTAATGATGAAAGAATAAACCAGGACTGAACCAGGACTGAACCAGGACTAAACCAGGTCTAAACCAGGACTGAACCAGGACTAAACCAGGTCTAAACCAGGACTGAACCAGGTCTAAACCAGGACTGAACCAGGACTAAACCAGGTCTAAACCAGGACTAAACCAGGACTGAACCAGGACTAAACCAGGACTGAACCGGAACTAAACCGGAACTAAACCAGGACTAAACCAGGTCTAAACCAGGTCTAAACCAGGTCTGAACCAGGACTAAACCAGGACTAAACCAGGTCTAAACCAGGACTAAACCAGGACTAAACCGGAACTAAACCAGGACTAAACCAGGTTTAAACCAGGTCTGAACCAGGACTAAACCGGGACTAAACCAGGACTAAACCAGGTCTAAACCAGGTCTAAACCAGGTCTAAACCAGGACTGAACCGGGACTGAACCGGGACTAAACCGGGACTAAACCAGGTCTAAACCAGGTCTAAACCAGGACTGAACCAGGACTAAACCAGGTCTAAACCAGGACTGAACCAGGACTGAACCAGGACTAAACCAGTTCTAAACCAGGACTGAACCGGGACTAAACCAGGACTAAATTAGGACTAAACCAGGTCTAAACCAGGTCTAAACCAGGACTAAAGCAGGTCTAAATCAGGATTAGATCATAACTAAACTGGGTCTAAACTAAGAACAAACCAAGACTAAACCAAATCTAAAGAAATCTTGTTCTGGTTCTGAGAAAGTTGTGTTTTTCACCCAAAACATTTTAAAAAAGACCTGAAATACTCAACTAAAAGACAAGATCTTGATTAAAGTGAAGTATTCTTTCCTGGGGCGACTGTGGCTCCAGAGCTTAGAGCCAAAGTCTAAATTCAACTGAGATTCTTTTGTTTTGTTTTAGGAGAAGAGTTTCCATGGCGACGGCGAGCACAGGAAGTGTGATGCTCCACTTCCTGTTTGGTGAGTCTGAAGGTTGATGTTTGAGGAGCGGTCCATTTCTGTCTCACCTGTCTGACTGCTGCTCTGTGATTGGTCCATTTCTGTCTCACCTGTCTGACTGCTGCTCTGTGATTGGTCCATTTCTGTCTCACCTGTCTGACTGCTGCTCTGTGATTGGTCCATTTCTGTCTCACCTGTCTGACTGCTGCTCTGTGATTGGTCCATTTCTGTCTCACCTGTCTGACTGCTGCTCTGTGATTGGTCCATTTCTGTCTCACCTGTCTGACTGCTGCTCTGTGATTGGTCCATTTCTGTCTCACCTGTCGGACTGCTGCTCTGTGATTGGTCCATTTCTGTCTCACCTGTCTGACTGCTGCTCTGTGATTGGTCCGTCTCTGTCTGTGTTTCAGGCCTGTTTCTCCTCTCTCCTGAAGGGGGCGTCTCCTCCCTGGAGCTCCTCCCCCCCGCCTCCAGAGTCACCCTTCAACAAAACGCCAACTTCAGCACGGTTAGACCTTAGTCCTGGTTTAGATCTGGTTCAGACCTGGTTCAGTTCTGGTTCAGTCCTGGTTTAGTCCTGGTTTAATCCTGGTTCAGACCTGGTTTAGTCCTGGTTTAGTCCTGGTTTAGATCTGGTTTAGACCTGGTTCAGTCCTGGTTTAGACCTGGTTTAGACCTGGTTTAGTCCTTGTTTAGACCTGGTTTAGTCCTGGTTTAGTTTTGGTTTAGTCTTAATTTAATCTTGGTTCAGATGTGGTTTAGTCCTGGTTCAGTCCTGGTTTAGACCTGGTTTAGACCTAGTTTAGACCTGGTTTAGTCCTGGTTCAGTCCTGGTTTAGACTTAATTTAATCTTGGTTCAGATGTGGTTTAGTCCTGGTTCAGTCCTGGTTTAGACCTGGTTTAGACCTGGTTTAGACCTGGTTTAGTCCTGGTTTAGTCTTAATTTAATCTTGGTTCAGATGTGGTTTAGTCCTGGTTTAGTCTTAATTTAATCTTGGTTCAGATGTGGTTTAGTCCTGGTTCAGTCCTGGTTTAGACCTGGTTTAGACCTAGTTTAGACCTGGTTTAGTCCTGGTTCAGTCCTGGTTTAGACCTGGTTTAGACCTAGTTTAGTCCTGGTTCAGTCCTGGTTTAGTCCTGGTTTAGTCCTGGTTCAGTCCTGGTTCAGTCCTGGTTCAGACCTGGTTTAGTCCTGGTTTAGTCCTGGTTTAGTCCTGGTTTAGTCCTGGTTCAGTCCTGGTTTAATCCTGGTTCAGACCTGGTTCAGTCCTGGTTTAGACCTGGTTCTTGTCTCTCAGGTGTGCTCGGGCTGGAGTGATGTCACCTGGGCGTTGCCTAGAGACAGCGTTGAGGGCGTGTCTGTGGAGGACTCGGGCTCCTCCTCTGTGCTCCGCCTCTTTAATGTCACCTGGAGGGAGTCGGGGAGATACACTTGCTCTGAACCGGACTCGGACCAGAGCCGGACCTTGGACCTGTTTGTGCCTGGGACAGGTGAGTCTCTGAGGGGATCAGCCTCGGGTTTGGCCTGGAATGTTCCACAGTTTGGCATTAAACTGCTCTGTCTGGTGCAGCATTAAAGACGGATATTTCACTTCTGTGGGGTATTAACTGTAACACATAACATATTTATCACCATGTTTCCTTTGAAAATGCTCTATTCGCCCATAAGTTTCACTTTTGTTTCTGATGCTCTGAGTTCTTCCATTTTCTGCTCTCTGTGCTAAGCCCCTCCCCCTTCAGAGCACTATCACAACACAATCAGCTGCATCCCACTAATGAAACTACGGCACATCACATCAGGTTTGAGAAGTCGTAGTGTAGTTTTGTGTCATGTTTTTGTATATTTATGGAGAATATTCACGTGGGAGCATGAGTGATGTAGACTTGTGGGCGGAGCCTCGTACAGACTGTTAAGTGTAAGGAGGGTTTGAAACGGACCCTCTCCTCTGATTGGCTCTGTCTCTCTCTCTCTCTCTCTCCTCTGATTGGCTCTGTCTCTCTCTCCTCTGATTGGCTCTGTCTCTCTCTCTCTCTCTCTCCTCTGATTGGCTCTGTCTCTCTCTCTCACCTTTGATTGGCTCTGTCTCTCTCTCTCTGTCTCTCTCCTCTCCTCTGATTGGCTCTGTCTCTCTCTCCTCTCCTCTGATTGGTCACAGGTCCTTCAGACTGGTTCCTGCCGTCGTCTAACCCGGTGGTGATGCGTCAGACCCGGATGGCGTTGGTCCCGTGCTCGGTGTCAGACCCGGACTTGGAGGTGGAGCTTTGGGAGCGCTCGGGACCGGACAGGATCCCGGTGAGTCCGATCCGGTTTGATCCGGCTCTGGGTTTCACGGCCGAAGTCAACGACACGTCCTACATGTGCAGCGCCCGCCGCGGCCAGCAGGAGGCGCTGTCTCAGGTTTTCTACGTCTTCAGCACCGTCGGTGAGTAGTATTCAGTTACTTTTACTCTGTTACTTTTTTACTTTTTTCATTTGTACCAAAATGACCGAACCCGACGAGTGTCACCGACTTTTAAAACCAGCGGCAGGTCGTCACTGAGGCACCAAAATGAACTGTGACTCCTCCTCCTCCTGTCCTCCTACTTCCCTTCCTCCCATTCCTCCTCCTCACTTCCTTCCCATTCTTTTGCTTCTCCTGTACCTTCTCCTCCCCTTCCTCCTCATCCTCTTCTCCCCCTCTGGCTCCTCTCCTCCTGTTCCTCCTCTTGGTCCTCCTTCTCGTCCTCTCTCTCCTCATCCTCCTCCTGTCTCTCCTCCTCCTCTTGCTTCTCCTCCTCATCATCCTCCTCTCGCTCCTCCTCCTCTCTACTCTCTTCTTTTCCTCCTTCTCTCCTTCCCCCTCCTCCACCCCCCCCTCCTTCCTCTCACTCCTCCTCCTCATCATCATCATTATCCTCCTCCTCTTCTCCCCCTCATCCTCCTGGTTTCCCTCCTCCTCCTCCTCCTCTCGTTCCTCTCTCCTCCCCCTCTCCCCTTCCTCCTCCTCTCTCATCATCCTCCTCCCCCTCCTCCTGGTTCCCCTCCTCCTCTCACTCCTCCTCCTCTCTACTCTCTTCTTTTCCTCCTTCTCTCCTTCCCCCTCCTCCACCCCCCCCCTCCTTCCTCTCACTCCTCCTCCTCATCATCATCATTATCCTCCTCCTCTTCTCCCCCTCATCCTCCTGGTTTCCCTCCTCCTCCTCCTCCTCTCGTTCCTCTCTCCTCCCCCTCTCCCCTTCCTCCTCCTCTCTCATCATCCTCCTCCCCCTCCTCCTGGTTCCCCTCCTCCTCTCACTCCTCCTCCTCTCTACTCTCTTCTTTTCCTCCTTCTCTCCTTCCCCCTCCTCCACCCCCCCTCCTTCCTCTCACTCCTCCTCCTCATCATCATCATTATCCTCCTCCTCTTCTCCCCCTCATCCTCCTGGTTTCCCTCCTCCTCCTCCTCCTCTCGTTCCTCTCTCCTCCCCCTCTCCCCTTCCTCCTCCTCTCTCATCATCCTCCTCCCCCTCCTCCTGGTTCCCCTCCTCCTCTCACTCCTCCTCCTCTCTACTCTCTTCTTTTCCTCCTTCTCTCCTTCCCCCTCCGCCCTCTCCTCTTCCTCTCACTCCTCCTCCTCATCATCATCATTATCCTCCTCCTCTTCTCCCCCTCATCCTCCTGGTTTGCCTCCTCCTCCTCTCGTTCCTCTCTCCTCCCCCTCTCCCCTTCCTCCTCCTCTCACTCCTCCTCTCTCATCATCCTCCTCCCCCTCCTCCTGGTTCCCCTCCTCCTCTCACTCATCCTCCTCTCACTCCTCCTCCTCAGGTCCAGAGGAGGTCCTGGTGGACCTCTCCTCCTCGGCTGTGGTCCTGAGGTCTGGAGATCCTCTGATGGTGAACTGTACCGTGTCTGAGTCTGAGTTTGTGTACTTCTCCTGGCAGTATCCACGGCAACGCCACCCCGACGCACAGGTGACTCCGCCCCCACCACTACCCCATGTGCACGCCCCCATTTAGACTGACCCCTGACCCCTATGACCTCAGATGTTCTACTTGTCCATGTTGGAGATCATAATTTAGAATTCATATTTTCAAACTCAAACCCGTTTTCTCCTCGTTCTTGAGCATAAAATGATTTCAGATGATTCCAGATTATTTCATATTATTTCAGGTGATTCCAGATGATTTCAGATGATTCCAGATTATTTCAGATGATTCCAGATGATTTCAGATGATTCCAGATTATTTCAGATGATTCCAGATTATTCCAGATGATTTCAGATGATTCCAGATGATTCCAGATGATTTCAGATGATTCCAGATGATTTCAGATTATTTCAGATGATTTTAGACGTGTAGCTCAATGTCACTCTTTAAAGTTAACTTTTTTTTCTTTTTTTAAAAATTGTCTTTTGATTTTGTTGGTGTTTCAGGAGGTGGAGCCTCTGACAGAGTTCATGTTGAACCAGGTGCGCTCCTTCCTCAACATCTCAGAGACCAGCCTGCAGGACTCAGGTACAAATACTACCATCAATACTATGAATACTACTACTAATATTACAAATACTAGTACTACATCTCAGCCCGCAGGACTCAGGTACGTCTGATACTACTACTATCACTAATACTACTACTAATATTAATGCCTGTATAGTGTTTTTCTTGCCGATGCCTCTCACAGCTTCACGGTTCACACTCAGTCGTTGAAAGTTACTGTTGTAGCCACAGCTGCCCTGGGACAGACTGACAGAACTGAGGCTGTCAATCTGCTCCACTGGCCCCTCCCACACCCAAAACCCAAACACCACGTTCACTGAGCCGCTGTCACCCCTACAACGAGTACTGCCACCACTGATACACTGCTGCTACTACTACTACTACTACTACTACTACTACTACTACTACTACTACTACTACTACTACTACTACTACTGTTGCTGCTGCTGCTTCTTGTATTTATCAGTAAAACTGAACCAGGTGTGATGTGTTTCCACTGTGACTGTGGCGCGTCCTCAGGTGTGTACGTCTGCTCTGTGGAAGAGGCTGTTCATCGGCAGAAGATCCAGAAGAGTCTGAACATCACCATCCTGGGTGAGTCTAAACAAGGACTGAACCAGGACTGAACCAGAACTGAGCCAGGACTGAACCAGAACTGAACCAGGACTAAACCAGGACTGAACCAGGACTAAACTGCCAACACCCACTCTGGACTCTGGTCTCTGGTCTCTGGTCTCTGGTCTCTGGTCTCTGGTCTGGTTCTGTTCCTGGACTTTGCTCTGGTCTCTGGACTCTGGTCTGGTACTGGTCCTGGACTCTGGTCTGGTTCTGGTTCTGGTCCTGGACTCTGCTCTGGTCCCTGGTCTCTGGTCTCTGGTCTCTGGTCTCTGGTCTCTGGTCTCTGGACTTTGGACTTTGGACTTTGGACTTTGATCTCTGGTCTCTGGTCTCTGGTCTCTGGTCTCTGGTCTGGTTCTGGTCCTGGACTCTGGTCTCTGAACTCTGGTCTGGTTCTGGTTCTGGTCCTGGTCTCTGCTCTGGTCTCTGGTCTGGTTCTGGTTCTGGTCCTGGACTCTGCTCTGGTCTCCGGTCTAAATCCCGGTCTTGTCCTGGTTTCAGACCGGGGCTTCTTGGACCTGAGTCCCTCTGAGGCGACTGTTGTCCAGACTCTGCTGCACCACACGGTGGCGCTGTCGCTGCACGTCAGAGCGTTCCCTCCTCCCAACATCACCTGGACCATCGCTGCGGCAACCAACTTCACCCTCATCTCCATGGCAACCTGGGACCCCAACATCACCACAGCAACCACATCTGCATCACCATCAGCATCCACCACCAAGCTGTCACACACCAGGTACTGAACCAGGACTGAACCAGGACTAGACCAGGACTAGACCAGGACTGAACCAGGACTGAACCAGGACTGAACCAGGGCTGAACCAGGACTGAACCAGGACTAGACCAGGACTAGACCAGGACTGAACCAGGACTGAACCAGGACTGAACCAGGACTGAACCAGGGCTGAACCAGGACTGAACCAGGACAAGACCAGGACAAGACCAGGACTGAACCAGGACTGAACCAGGACAAGACCAGGACTGAATCAGGACTGAACCAGGACAAGACCAGGACTGAACCAGGACTGAACCAGGACTGAACCAGGACTAGAGCAGGACTAAAGCAGGACTAAACCTGGACTGTTTTGCAGGTTTCTCAGCGTGCTCAGGTTGGATGAAGTCCAGCTGAACCAAACAGGAAGTTACATCGCCACGGTTTCCAATGACGAGGACATCAAAGAGGTTGCGTTCTGGCTGGAGGTCAGAGGTCAGCCCTGCTCTGATGTCATAATCATATTCTTAAAGACTGCGTATTGTGCCTCATGTACTTTGTGGATCTTTCGCCCATGTCGTTCCCTCATCAAAAACATGAAGAGGTGTTAGATATCGTCCATGCATCTTAGAATAATCTAGAGATCTTCCCCATGTCCTATTCAAACCCTTCTTATCACACCGGAGCGTCAAGGACGTAGAGTTTACACGCAAAGTCTATGGTGGACATGCATCTTGGTCGCCTTGCGCCCTGCGGTGTCAGAGCGGCGCAAATCTTAAGAAGTGCGGTCTTGAGCGTTCACGCGTTGGACGCTCAAAGCGTCAGATGCCAGAGTTGAAAAAGTTGAACTTCCAATCAGAGACTACGCTGCAGTGATTTAGCGACATCAAAAAGTAGAAAGACGTCAGCTACTTAATTATGCAGGGTGCAGTTAGCATAAAGGCTAACCTGAGTCACACCACACACCTGAGGTACACCACACACCTGAGGTACACCACACACCTGAGGTACACAACACACCTGAGTCACACCACACACCTGAGCCACACCACACACCTGAGTCATACCACACACCTGAGTCACACCACACACCTGAGGTACACCACACACCTGAGGTACACCACACACCTGAGGTACACCACACACCTGAGGTACACCACACACCTGAGGTACACAACACACCTGAGTCACACCACACACCTGAGTTTGAACCAGTGTGTGTGTCTGTGTTACATAATGTGGTAAATGTGGTGATGTCGTCTTAAAGGCACAGTGTCTCTGTTCTGTGTGTGACAGCGCCCCCTAGGATCCGCACGTTATCAGAGGTGGGTGAGGCCTCTGTGCTGTGTGTGTCTGAAGCAGCCCCACCCCCAAAGATCACCTGGCTGACCTGCCCCTCTGAGCTCAGGTAAGACCAGGACCAAACCAGGACTAAACCAGGACTAAACCAGGACTAAACCAGGACTAAACCAGGACTAAACCAGGACTAAACCAGGACTAAACCAGGTCTAATCAGTGATATTTGTGGTGTGTTCAGGTGCATTGACGACGGTTGGACAAATGTTTCTGCCGGAGCCTCAGTCAAAGACAAGGCCACCGAAAAACAAGGACTCACTCAGGTAAGACCCCATCAAAACTGGTTAGGATCCTTCTCTAGACCTGTTCAGATCCTTGTTAAACTGGTTTAGACATTGTTTTGACCTGGTTCAGACCTGTTCTTCTGGTCCTCCCTCAGGTCCACAGTGTCCTGACCCTCAGGTCCTTGGACTCGGTCTCTGCTGTTCGATGTGAATCCAAAAACTCTGTGGGACGTCGAGCCTGGGACATCAGACTGGTGTCCTCCTGTGAGTCCTGGTTCGGTTCTGGTTTAGTCCTGGTTTACACCCGGTATTTAGACCTAAAGAACCGGGTCTAATCCAGGTTCTTGTGCAGCTCTCTTGTCTCAGGTGAAGGTTCTCGCTGCAGTTCTGGTTCTGGTGGTTTTGGCCGTGATCTTCCTCATCCTCCTCATCGTCCTGTGGAGAAAGGTACCAGTTCAAATCTTGGTTCAGTCCTGATCCAGTCCTGGTTTTAGTCCTGGCCCGGTCCTGGCCCGGTCCTGGTCCAGTCCTGGTCCAGTCCTGGTTCATATCCGTGTTGTTACAGAAGCCGCGCTGGGCTCTGGGTTGGCGTCTGCTTGACTCGATTACTCCAGATGCCCCGGAGGCTCCGGTCTCATACTGTGACTCTGAGCTGCCGTACGAGCCGCAGTGGGAGGTCCCCAGAGACAGAGTCCAGCTGGGTCAGACCTGCTCCTCCTCTCTGTCTCCTCCTCTCATTCTTCTTTTCTGTCTCTCCTCCTCATTTCTCTCTCCTTCTCCTCACTCTCTCTTCCTCTCTGTCTCCAGCCTTTCTCTCCTCCTCCTTCTCCTCACTCTCTCCTCTTTTCTCTCTGTTCTCATATTAAACTCTTTCTTTTGTATTGGATGCTGCAGGTGTCCATCTCTCCTTCTCCTCCCTCTGTCTTTCTCTCCTCTCTTCCTCCTTCCTCCTCCTCCCTCACTCTCTCCTTCCTCCTCCTCCCTCACTCTCTACTTCCTCCTCCTCCGTCACTCTCTCCTCTCTCCTTCCTCCTCCTCCCTCACTCTCTCCTCATTCCCTCCTCCTCCTCACTCTCTCCTCCCTCCTCCTTCCTCCTCCCTCACTCTCTCCCTCCTCCCTCCTCCGTCACTCTCTCCTCTCTCCTCCCTCCTCCTCCTCACTCTCTCCCTCCTCCTCCTCCTCCCTCTCTCCTCTCGTCTCATATTAATCTCTCTCTTTGTTGTAGGTTCTGTGTTGAGTTCAGGGACGTTCGGGAGAATCGTCGAGGCCACAGTCCTGAGTCTGTCTGGTCCAGAGTCCAGCTCCAGAGCCACAGTCCTGACGCCCAAAGGTCTGAGCACCACTGAACACACACACTGAACACACACACTGAACACACACACACACTGAACACTGAACACACACACTGAACACACACACACACTGAACACACACACTGAACACACACACTGAACACACACACTGAACACTGACACACACACTGAACACACACACTGAACACACACACTGAACACACACACACTGAACACACACACTCAACACACACACTGAACACACACACTGAACACTGACACACACACTGAACACACACACTGAACACACACACTGAACACACACACACACTGAACACACACACTGAACACACACACTGAACACACACACTGAACACTGACACACACTGAACACACACACTGAACACACACACACTGAACACACACACACTGAACACACAGAACACTGAGCACACACACAGAACACTGAGCACACACACTGAACACACACACTGAACACACACACACTGAACACACACACACTGAACACACACACACTGAACACACACACTGAACACACACTGAACACACACACTGAACACACACACACTGAACACACACACACTGAACACACACACTGAACACTGAGCACACACACTGAACACACACACTGAACACACACACTGAACACACACACTGAACACTGAACACACACACTGAACACACACACTGAACACACACACTGAACACACACACTGAACACTGAACACACACACTGAACACTGAACACACACACTGAACACACACACTACACACACACTGAACACACACACTGAACACACACACACTGAACACACACACTGAACACACACACACTGAACACACACACTGAACACACACACACTGAACACACACACTGAACACACACACACTGAACACACACACTGAACACACACACACTGAACACACACACTGAACACACCACACAGTGTGTGTGCACAGTCCTGGTCCAGTCCTGGTCCAGTCCTGGTCCAGTCCTGGTCCAGTCCTGGTCCAGTCCTGGTTCAGTCCTGGTGTTGTCTCCTGTAGGTGGCGCTCTACACTCTCTTCTCTCAGACCTGAAGATTCTGATCCACGTTGGTCCTCACCTAAACCTCCTGAACCTGAAAGGAGCCTGCACCCGCGACGGTACGACCAGATGCCCTCCCATCCACTCCCTGTGTGTGTCAGATGCCCTCCCTCTGTGTCAGATGTGTCAGATGCCCTCCCTGTGTGTCAGATGCCCTCCCTGTGTGTCAGATGCCCTCCCTGTGTGTCAGATGCCCTCCCTGTGTATCAGATGCCCTCCCTGTGTGTCAGATGCCCTCCCTGTGTATCAGATGCCCTCCCTGTGTATCAGATGCCCTCCCTGTGTGTCAGATGCCCTCCCGTCCTCTCTCTCTGTGCAGGGCCCCTGATGGTGATCTCAGAGTGGTGTTGTCATGGAGACCTCAGCTCGTACCTGAAGAAGCACAGACACACCTGTGGCTCTGGCCCCGCCCACTCTCACAGGTACAGGTGAGACGTTATGTTATGAGATTCTTCGAGAGCACTCTTGCCTCACAGCGAGAAGGTCCCTGGTTGGACTCCCGGGCCTTGCTGTGTGGAGTTTGCATCCAGAACATTCAGAATAGACATTTTGCATGTAATCAAAGTTCCCTGGGAGTGTGTTGCTAACAGTAGGCACTGCTCTGTCTAAGGCTTTATAGACTTTAATCTGAGGTTTGTTTTGATCTGACCATAAAGAACTGACTTAACTGAAGTCCAACAGGTGAGCTGATCTGTGCCGTTAAACAAGCCTCTCTCAAATAACATTACAGCCAGAAGCTAGCTAGCATTAGCATTAGCATTTGCCAACAGTTTTTCAGTTAGTCAGTTTGACCTTTTCGTGTAAAATCAAACTCTTAAAAAGGACCGTGAGTTCTCAGATTGACTAAGGCTCCTGAAAATGTGCTCTTTAAATCACTCTCCTTGTGTTTGCTCATGTGCATTGTGTCACCATGGAGTTAGTCCTGGTTTAGTCCTGGTTTAGTCCTGGTTCAGTCCTGGTTCAGTCCTGGTTCAGTCCTGGTTTAGTCCTGGTTTAGTCCTGGTCTAGTCCTGGTCTAGTCCTGGTTTAGTCCTGGTTTAGTCCTGGTTCAGTCCTGGTTCAGTCCTGGTTCAGTCCTGGTTTAGTCCTGGTTTAGTCCTGGTCTAGTCCTGGTCTAGTCCTGGTTTAGTCCTGGTTTAGTCCTGGTTCAGTCCTGGTTCAGTCCTGGTTCAGTCCTGGTCTAGTCCTGGTCTAGTCCTGGTTTAGTCCTGGTTTAGTCCTGGTTCAGTCCTGGTTCAGTCCTGGTTTAGTCCTGGTTTAGTCCTGGTTCAGTCCTGGTTCAGTCCTGGTTTAGTCCTGGTTTAGTCCTGGTTTAGTCCTGGTTCAGACCTGGTTTAGTCCTGGTTTAGTCCTGGTTTAGTCCTGGTTTAGACCTGGTTTAGTCCTGGTTTAGTCCTGGTTTAGTCCTGGTTTAGACCTGGTTTAGTCCTGGTTTAGTCCTGGTTTAGTCCTGGTTTAGTCCTGGTTCAGTCCTGGTTTAGTCCCGGTTTAGACCTGGTTTAGACCTGGTTTAGTCCTGGTTTAGTCCTGGTTTAGTCCTGGTTTAGTCCTGGTTCAGTCCTGGTTTAGTCCTGGTTTAGTCCTGGTTCAGTCCTGGTTTAGTCCTGGTTCAGTCCTGGTTTAGTCCTGGTTTAGTCCTGGTTCAGTCCTGGTTTAGTCCTGGTTTAGTCCTGGTTCAGTCCTGGTTTAGTCCTGGTTTAGTCCTGGTTTAGTCCTGGTTCAGTCCTGGTTTAGACCTGGTTTAGTCCTGGTTTAGTCCTGGTCTAGTCCTGGTCTAGTCCTGGTTTAGTCCTGGTCTAGTCCTGGTCTAGTCCTAAAATGCTGCTGTGTTTGTTCAGTGAGAGCGACGGCTACATGGACATGACCTCAGAGCCTCAGTACGTCGCCATGAAGCAGCTGTGTGTCCCCCAGGAACCGGAGTACCACCTCCTCCACAACACCCCCAACACGACAGGTACCACCTCCTCCACAACACCCCCAACACGACAGGTACCACCTCCTCCACCTCCTCCACAACACCCCCAACACGACAGGTACCACCTCCTCCACAACACCCCCAACACGACAGGTACCACCTCCTCCACCTCCAGCCGTCAGCTCCAAATGAAGTTCATCGTTTCTTCCAGTTACATATTTGCGGCTGATGTCGTCCACATTCTCTGGGGGTGCGATGCTAACTGCAGGCACTGCTCTGTCTGAGGCTCTGTTTGACTTTAATCTGAGCTTTTGTTTGATCAAAATCTCACCTTAAAGAACTAATTTAGCTGGAACTATCCAATTCAGTATTTTAATGAGTTGATTAATGTTCATCCAGTTGAGCCAAATGGAAGATGTTAAAATGCAATAAATAAAATAAAACATTTCTCCTCCTTCCTCACGTTTTATACTATACATACTTATGTTTCCTCTCAGAGCCACAGGGGGCGCTGTCTCCAGACGACCTGTCTGTGTCAGATCTGCTCTTCTTCTGTTTCCAAGCGGCCAGCGCCATGGACTTCCTGTCGCAGAGAAACGTGAGTATGTCCCGCAGTGGAGCTTTAACCCTGTTCTAATGTGATGAAATGTCCCGCAGTGGAGCTTTAACTCTGTTCTAATGTGATGAAATGTCCCGCAGTGGAGCTTTAACTCTGTTCTAATGTGATGAAATGTCCCGCAGTGGAGCTTTAACTCTGTTCTAATGTGATGAAATGTCCCGCAGTGGAGCTTTAACTCTGTTCTAATGAAAGATCCTTCCAGGTGGTGCACAGGGATCTCGGAGCTCGGAATGTTCTCGTTTCTGACGGGAAAGTTCTGAAGATTTGTGACTTTGGTTTGGGCCAAAATCTGAAAGAGAGACAAGAGTATGAGAAGAGAGGGAACGTGAGTATAAAAATACACAAAAATACACAAAATACATACAAATATATACACAAAATATACACAAATGTGCACAAAATATACACCAATAATATATGCAGTATTTATAAGCCTGTCTCCTGGTGAAGTGGATGTAGTATTGTAGTACTTGTGCAGTACTTATGCAGTACTTGTACTTCAGGCCCGTCTCCCGGTGAAGTGGATGTAGTATTGTAGTACTTGTGCAGTACTTATGCAGTACTTGTACTTCAGGCCCGTCTCCCGGTGAAGTGGATGTCTCCAGAGAGTATCTTCCTCTGTGTTTACACCACTCAGAGCGACGTGTGGTCCTACGGAGTCCTGCTGTGGGAGATCTACTCTATGGGTCAGTACTACGACTACTACGACTAATACTAGTACTACTAACACTACTACTGCTAATATTACTTATACTACTACAGTTAATACCGTGTTTTCCCTGTGAACCTCTGCTCTGAAATCTTCCTCTTGTGGTTTGTCCCAGGAGACCTTCCGTATCCCGACGTTCCCGTGTCTCGGTTCTGCTCCGACCTGAAGAACGGAAAACGCCTCGAAAGACCAGAGCTCGCCCCCAAAGAAATGTACGAAAGAATCAGACAGGAATCGATACTGAAACGATCCAAACTACATACTCGTCTGAGCAGGAATCGATACTAAACAAGTCCTATAAGGCCAAACCAGGACTGAACCAGGACTAAATCAGGACTGAACCAGGACTAAACCAGGACTAAACCAGGACTAAACCAGGACTAGACCAGGACTAAACTAGGACTGAACCAGGACTAAACTAGGACTATACCAGGACTAAACCAGGACCAGATCAGAACTGAACCAGGACTGAACCAGGACTAAACCAGGACCAGATCAGGACTGAACCAGGACTAAACCAGGACTAAACCAGTACTGAACCAGGACCAGATCAGGACCAAACCAGGACTAAACCAGGACCAGATCAGGACCAAACCAGGACTAAACCAGGACTAAACCAGGACTATACCAGGACTAAACTAGGACTGAACCAGGACTAAACTAGGACTAAACCAGGACTAAACCAGGACCAAACTAGGACTATACCAGGACTAAACCAGGACCAGATCAGAACTGAACCAGGACTGAACCAGGACTAAACCAGGACCAGATCAGAACTGAACCAGGACTGAACCAGGACTAAACCAGGACCAGATCAGGACTAAACCAGGACTAAACCAGGACCAGTCCAAGTCTTCAGAGTGATGCTGTGTGTTTCGTGAGTATAGACACATTGACCTGCCTCATGGAGAGACGTAGTTTTACAAACGTTTTCAGTTTTTCTGGGAGACTCTTTCATGTGGCACAACAGAGACAAACACTTTGACTTCCTGTCTCTTTGATGATTTCTCACGGCCGCAGGCTTTGGCCCAGAGACCTCACATTTCAGTCACTAATGCGTCCTCCCGTCTGAAGATAATGGACCACGGAGCTTATGAAAAGTGCAGACTACAGCCATATTTGATTTGTACAAAACTTGAGGATTAAAATCACACGAGAAGAAAATTACAGTACGGATATGAGGCATTTTCACATTGGCCAGCAGGAGCATTAAAAACATCTAAAAAAATCACACATGCTTCGTTTGAGCGTATTGAAATTTGACTCATTTACACTATGTGTCAAACTCAAGGCCTGTGGGCCAAATGCGGCCCGCCACGTCATTTTATGTGGCCCACGACAAAGTAAATTAAAAGGTATGACTGTTTTAAAATGTCACGTTATCATTAGATCCACAATTAAACAGCCATTTTTTTCATATCAATGCAAATCCATCTGCAATATTTGTAACTTTAAGTAATAAATATAGAAACGGTTAATTGTAAGATAAATGTCACTACGTTTTTATCTTGTTAGTTACATCTGGTCCTTTGAGAGCGACCGTTTTGTTGACGTGGCCCTTCAGGAAAGTGAGTTTGATGCCCCTGACTTACACACTGGCACACAGACATGTCAAACACAACGATCAATGCTACAGCGCCACCTACAGGAACGCACAGAGTTTACAATGGAGAGAAATACTGACTTTGAAATGACTGAATCTCCTCACAGGTAGTTTTCTCTGACACAACCCTGCCAAATAGGAAGTGCTCTTGTTACGTCTGTAGAGAGCTGGTCTCTGGACGGAGGCTCAGATCTACCACAGAAGACCAGACCCGAGGCCGTGCAAAGAGGCTCCGGAGACCGTCCAGCGCATAACTGCAGGGTGTAAGATTCTGCGGGGAAAGCAAACATGGAGCCACAGTGTGCAGAAACATCAGAGCATGGATTGGAGAACCCCGAGGTCAAAGTGGGAAACACCTCCAAAGACGGTGGAGAACGATCGAGCCAAGATCCTGTGGGACTTCAGATACAGACTGACAGAATGGAGGTGGACCAGCCGGACGTCGTGGAGGCGGATAAACGACAGAGCAAAGCCGTTATTTTGGACATCGCAGAACCAAGTGAACATCAGGAAAAAGGAACATGAGAAACTAGAGAAATACCAGGGGCTCAGAGAAGAGCTGGAGAAGGCCTGGAAGGTGAAGGTATGAGTGGTGCCCGTGGTCATCGGAGCAGTCAGGGCAGTGACCCCCAAACTGGAGGAGCAGCAGCAGATCCCAGGAAAAACATCAGACAACTCAGTCCAGAAAAGTGCAGTACTAGGAACAGCAAAGATACTGTAGAACCCTCAAGCTCCCAGGACATATCCGTTTACCTGTGTCAGTTATGAGATGTTGTGAGATGGTTTTATTTCTATTTTGTTTTTTCACAGTTACGACCTGATGCTTAGCTGTTGGGAGCAGAGTCCAGACTTCAGACCGTCGTTCTCGTCTCTGGTCGAGTCTGTGGGAAAACTTCTTCCTGCTCAGAGTCACCAGGTCTGACTCAACAATCACAAATATGTTTACGTTTTTCATGAGACTGAGCTCCAAAGATCACCTCTGCTAGTCTGTTCTACTGTGGAACATCTGAAGTTCTTCTGATGTTGCTCTGATGTTCTCACATTCCTCTGATGTTCCTTTTTGTTCTCAGAGATACTCGGTTCTGAAGGAACAGTTCCTCTCAGACCCTGCTGTGATCCAGACCCAAGGCCAGACTGAACCAGGACCAAACCAGACCAGAACTGAACCAGGACTGGACCAGGACTCTGCCGCTCCTCAGGTGACTGTGCACCTGTCGGGTGAAGAGCCACAGACAATAGGCCCCGCCCATTCAGACGATATCACCGATATGAGTGAGGTCACCATGGAGACAGGAGGAGGCGCTGCGCTGGACGCAGAGGACAAGGACAAGTGAGACCTCTTCTGCTCCTCTGACCTCTGACCCTCTGCTCCTCTGAACCTCTGACCTCTGACCCTCTGCTCCTCTGCTCCCTCAGGTCGGATCCGTCTGAGGAACAGGATGTGACATCATCGCCGCAGCAGGAAAGCTGTCTCTGATTGGTCCGTTTGAATATTATGTTTTTGTGTTATCGTAGATTTGAGCTGTTTTGTATCAAACGCTTTGGATTTTACAAAATAAAAATTTCATCTGCACCGCAGTCTGTGTGAAGGATGGGAGGGCATCTGACACAGGGATACAGCAGTGTGGGAGGGCATCTGACACAGGGATACAGCAGTGTGGGAGGGCATCTGACACACAGGGATATTGCCTAAATGTGTTCTTACATTTGAGGAACTGGTCCCAGAGTCCCTCCTGCTTCTTGTGAAATCTCAGTCCTGTTTTGAGGAAGTTTTAGTTTCACTGAGTCTAAATCTGGACCAACGAAGACCAGAACGGCTCAAGACCTGGACTCAGCCTGGTCTGGTCTCTGGTCTGGTCTCTGGTCTGGTCTCTGGTCTGGTCTCTGGTCTGGTCTCTGGTCTGGTCTCTGGTCTCTGGTCTGGTCTAAACCTGGATTAAACCTGGTCTAATCGAGGACTCTGAAGATGCTGCGGTCCCTGGTCCTGATCCTGGTCCTCGGAGCTGGACTTTCTCAGGAGGTTTTGGGAGGTACGAGACACACGCTCAAAAAAAACACACATTTAAAAATCTGCAGAGATGAACTGAAAATAAAGAGTGGAACATATTTACCACCAGAGAAAAGTCAAGGATTGAAAAAGACGATGAAACGTGACCTAAAACGCGAGCTTGTGTTCTGGTTTTCAATTGACTTTTCTTTATTTTGGACATTTAAACTAATCCAGATACTGTGCAGATAAAACATTTAGTCTAAAAGAATCGTCTCTGAGTCTCGTTTAGATCTGTGATGACGACATTTTGGGGTTTTCCTCGTTCTTTCTGCATCATTTCTCTAAAACCCTTTCTCTGTGTCCGAACGCCTCCGCCTCGTCCGCTCCACAGCCTTGTTTCTTTTCTGAGATCTTTCTATTTCTGCTTCATTCAGTCGTGTTGTGTCCAGTTTAAAGTCCTGACTCTGTCCACTGTTGTTTGTCCAACTCTCCCAGTGCATTGTGGGACATACTGACGCATCTACGTTGTGCGAGATTTTGAGTGGACGTTCGGACACTTCTAAAAATTGCGTTTCGGTTGAAGTGACATGTAAAGTTTATTTTGGTTTTTCGATAAAGCCGAGTCAAAGTGCAAACTCTGAGAAAAAAAGGCAGAAGTGAAACAGGAAGTGGTCCGGTCTGTTTCCTGTTTGTTTCGCTCTGAGTCGCCTCCAGCAGCGGCGTAAACCCGTTTTTACGTCACAATGTGATCGCTCAGAACCGTCAGACTAAAGATGACAGTGGCCACAGCTGCCCTGGGACAGACTGACGCAAGTGAGGCTGCCAATCTGCCACTCACACGCACAAACTCGGCAATGTGGGGGAAGTGTCTTGCCAAAGGACACAACAAAACTTGGTCAGAGCGGACAACCCTTTGAGCTTATTCTGGGTTCAGGCCTGGTTCAGTCCTAGTTTAGTCCTGGTTTAGTCCTGGTTCAGTCCTGGTTTAGTTCTGGTTTAGTCCTGGTTTAGTCCTGGTTTAGCCCTGGTTCAGTCCTGGTTTAGTCCTGGTTTAGACCTGGTTTAGTCCTGGTTCGGTCCTGGTTTAGTTCTGGTTTAGAACATTCCAGTCTAAACCCGGTTCACTGGAGGTTCTCGTCCAGGTGTAGACTCCGGCCCGACCTCTGGACTCGAGGAGGTCCAGTGGAGGAGGGACGTTCTGGAGTCCATCCAACGTCTGGTCCAAGTCCAGACCCAAGTCCTTAAGCTGCTCAGCACCCTGGGAAATGAGGTGAGAAACCAGGACTGAACCAGGACTAAACCAGGACTGAACCAGGACTGAACCAGGACTGAACCAGGACTAAACCAGGACTGAACCAGGACTGAACCAGGTCTAAACCAGGTCTAAACCAGGTCTAAACCAGGACTGAACGAGGACTGAACCAGGACTAAACCAGGACTGAACCAGGACTGAACCAGGTCTAAACCAGGTCTAAACCAGGTCTAAACCAGAACTAAACTAGGACTAAACCAGGACTAAACCAGGACTAAACCAGGTCTATTGCAGGTCTCTCTTTTGGTGGAGAACCATCAGGCTCTTCTTCTGCAGACGTCACGCATCGCCACAAACCTACAGGAAGTGACACGCAAGAGCCCGCCCCCTCCGCCGGAAGTGTCTATCAAGAGCCGCGATGTCCAATGAGAACGCTCGGAAGTGTTTCAGATGCCCTCCCGTCTGAACGCACGCAGCCTGTGATTGGCTGAGTCTTTCCCAAACCAATGAGGCAATCCTGAGGAAGTCTGATTTTTCTGTGATTTTGTCAAATCTGTGATTTTAAATAAAGAGAAAAAAGTTTGTGCGTCTCAGACTGGTTTGTCTCTGACCCTCTGCTCCTCTGCTCCTCTGACCCTCTGCTCCTCTGACCCTCTGCTCCTCTGACCCACTGCTCCTCTGACCCTCTGCTCCTCTGTTTGTTACAGCAGCTCTTCAAATCAGTGTGAATGATTACATCATCCCTGACCAATCAGAGAGGACCCTCCTCTCTGGCTCCGCCCTCTCGGTGCGTTGCCTTGGAGATGGGCCTCTGTTGCTACAGAGCACGTCATTTAGACTGATGCACGATGCCCTCGGCAACCACGTCACCGTGACCCGGACAAACCCGCGATACACAGGGACATACACCTGCTCAGCTCCAGCCAATCACAGCTCAGTCCCATCCACAGCCCCGCCCACAGCCACAGTGCACCTGTATGTGTCAGGTAAGCCCCGCCCTCCACACTTCCTCCTCTTGTAGCTCAGGTTTAGTCCAGAGTCCTTGTTCTGACCCAGTTCTCGCTCAGACCCCTCAGATCCCAGTTCAGCGTTTGTCGTGCCCCGGTCCCGGGACAGCGTCGAGGAGGGGCGGGACTTCCTGCTGCGCTGCCTTCCCACAGGCGCTGACATCACTGAGCTCTCTGTGCAGTCAGACTCTGAGGGGAGGGGTCTGCCGCAAGGCATGACCTTCACCTTTGACCCCCGGCGTGGCGCTTTGGTGCATGCGGTTCAAAGGTCATTCGAGGGGTGGTACCGCTGCAGGGGGCGGAGAAACGGACAGGAAGTGACATCAGCGCCCATATACCTGTGGGTGGAGCACAGTGAGTCTTTGTGTCACTGCTTTTTAAACATATTTAAATTCACTGTCTCTGTGCTTGTCTCTGATTGGCTCTCTCTCTCTCTCTGTCCTTGTCTCTGATTGGTTGCAGAGTTGGAGGACCCGCCTTCTTTGTCTGTCTCTCTGAACACTGTGATCCGATTGGTTGGTGAGAGGTTTGAGGTCACATGTTTCAGCAGCAACAAGAACCACTTCTTCAATCTCACCTGGACACGCCCCCCAGGGCAGGTAACCCCGCCCTCCCACTGGAGTAGTGTTAGTAGTAGTAGTAGTAGTAGTGGTAGTAGTAGCGGTGGTAGTAGTAGTAGTAGTAGTAGTGGTAGTAGCGGTGGTAGTAGTAGTGGTAGTAGCAGTAGCAGTGGTAGTAGTAGTAGTAGTAGTAGTAGTAGTAGTAGTAGTAGTAGTAGTAGTAGTAGTAGTAGTAGTAGTAGTAGTAGTAGTAGTAGTAGTAGTAGTAGTAGTAGTAGTAGTGGTAGTAGTAGTGGTAGTAGCAGTAGTAGTAGTAGTAGTGGTAGTAGCAGTAGTAGTAGTAGTAGTAGTAGTAGTAGTAGTAGTAGCGGTAGTAGTGGTAGTAGTAGTAGTAGTAGTAGCAGTAGTAGTTGTGGTAGTTGTAGTAGTAGTAGTAGTAGTAGTAGCAGTAGTAGTTGTGGTAGTTGTAGTAGTAGTAGTAGCAGTAGTAGTAGCAGTAGTAGTGGTAGTAGCAGTAGTAGTAGTAGCAGTAGTAGTTGTGGTAGTTGTAGTAGTAGTAGTAGCAGTAGTAGTAGCAGTAGTAGTGGTAGTAGCAGTAGTAGTAGTAGTAGTAGTAGTAGTTGTGGTAGTAGTAGTAGTAGTAGTAGTAGTAGCAGTAGTAGTTGTGGTAGTAGTAGTAGTAGTAGTAGTAGCAGTAGTAGTAGCAGTAGTAGTGGTAGTAGCAGTAGTAGTAGTAGCAGTAGTAGTTGTGGTAGTTGTAGTAGTAGTAGTAGCAGTAGTAGTAGCAGTAGTAGTGGTAGTAGCAGTAGTAGTAGTAGCAGTAGTAGTTGTGGTAGTTGTAGTAGTAGTAGTAGCAGTAGTAGTAGTAGTAGTAGTGGTAGTTGTCAGCTTTTCTCGGGGCACACCGCAATTAAAAATCCAGTAGTATCAAGTAGATCCATAAACCAGGTTCTTTATTCTGGCAGAGGCATCATTCAAACTGATTCGACACAATCTCCTCATTTTACATGTCCAGAGTGGATCTATACACCAGGAGCACACGTCACATTCTCTTAATGATTATCTTGGAATATACAGACATGTACATGTTATCTGGGTTCACTGAAGACACAGTCAGCATGCTGATCTGGTCTTTCTTAAGAAACACACGTCTTGCACGTCTTGGTACAAAAATGCACATAGCACTTCCACGTCCATGTATGTTCCAAGTACATTATGACATCATCGTGCCACACTGGCACCCACAAAAACATACAGGTCAAAGTATAATATATCAAGTATAATAATATCATGTTACATGAAACATCAATCCCACATAGTACACATATTCCCTCTGGTCTGTTCCAGCTCTCCTCACACTCACAGTCCGTGGCTCAGTCTCACTCTCAGACCGGGGTCTTTATAAACCGGACCTTGGTCTTGGTCTCAGTCCAGACCCAGGACTCTGGAGTCTTTACCTGCACAGGTGTGAACAAGGCGGGAGTCTCCAGGGCAACCACACACCTGGAGGTCAGAGGTCAGAGCACACCACACACTGAACCAGGACTGAACCAGGACTAAACCAGGACTGAACCAGGACTGAACCAGGACTGAACCAGGACTAAACCAGGACTAAACCAGAACTAAACCAGAACTAAACCAGGACTGAACCAGGACTGAACCAGGACTGAACCAGGACTAAACCAGAACTAAACCAGAACTAAACCAGGACTAAACCAGGACTGAACCAGGACTGAACCAGGACTGAACCAGGACTTAACCAGGACTAAACCAGGACTTAACCAAGACTAAACCAGGACTAAACCAGGACTAAACCAGATCTTTATGTTTTCCAGAGCGACCCTTTGTCACAGTTTCCCTCCGCCTCCATAATGTCACATCCCTCATTGCCAACGTCACCCACGGCAACAGCAGCATCACCGCTGCCAGCACCGCGAGGGGAGTGGCTACAGAGGAGGTGGGCGGGGTCAGTCGCCTGGAGGTGTCCGAGGGGAAGGACCTGAGTCTGACCTTGCCGTTCGAGGCGTATCCTCCAATCAGAACGTTCCGCTGGGTAACTCCAGGTCACATGACCAACAGCAGCCTGAGCACAGAGGAGCACCGCCCCCAGGAGCACAGGTGGGAGGGCATCTGACGCACGGGGAGGGCATCTGACACACAGGGAGGGGTTAACGTTGTGATGTCACTGCCTCAGGGCGGAGCTGAAGCTGCTGATTGGTCGAGTTCATCGCAGAGACACTGGACGTTACTCTCTGCTTTTCTCCAACGACTTTTTCAGCGGAAACATCTCCCTCCTCCTCAGAGTGCACTGTGAGTCTGCTCCTCTCTGCTCCTCTATACTCCTGTCTGCTCCTCTCTGCTCCTGTCTGCTCCTCTCTGCTCCTCTATGCTCCTGTCTGCTCCTCTATACTCCTCTATACTCCTCTCTGCTCCTCTATGCTCCTCTATACTCCTCTCTGCTCCTGTCTGCTCCTCTATGCTCCTGTCTGCTCCTCTATACTCCTCTATACTCCTCTATGCTCCTCTATACTCCTCTCTGCTCCTGTCTGCTCCTCTATGCTCCTGTGTGCTCCTGCTACTATTACTACTAGTGTGGTTCTGCTCCTCTGGCTGTGATTGGTCGATTTAAACGTGTGCTGCTCTCTGATTGGTTCCCTGCAGACCCCCCAGTGGCTCAGGTTCTGAGACTGGAGTCTGGTCTCGTTTGTCGAGGATCTGGGTTCCCTCTGCCCTCCCTCATCTGGACCTCCTGCCCCGGGGTCACCGACAGGTACAGGACCAGGACTGAACCAGGACTGAACCAGGACTAACTCAGGACTGAACCAGGACTAAACCAGGACTGAACCAGGACTGAACCAGGACTAAACCAGGACTAAACCAGGACTAACTCAGGACTGAACCAGGACTAAACCAGGACTGAACCAGGACTGAACCAGGACTAAACCAGGACTAAACCAGGACTAACTCAGGACTGAACCAGGACTGAACCAGGACTGAACCAGGACTAAACCAGGACTAAACCAGGACTAAACCAGGACTAACTCAGGACTGAACCAGGACTGAACCAGGACTGAACCAGAACTAAACCAGGACTAAACCAGGTTTGTTCCAGGTGTGAAGATGGGGAGGAGCTGGACTCAGAGGAGCAGGCTGAAGGAGATCTGGATGATTCTGAGGACTTGATTGAGGACATGGGGGAGGAGTCAGTGGAGCGACCTCTGACCTTGCAGCCGTCCCCTGGTGATGACATCACTGTGGTGTGCTCAGCCTCCAATCACATGGGGCAGTCACGTGACATGCTGCAGCTCCGTGAGTCCCATTTGTCCCTTTTTTATTTGACATGTTTAAAGCGTGAGACAAAATGGAACCTGTGAGATGTGAGAGGTACAAGGAGCTGTTCACTTCAAAACTACCACTTCATGACATCACAAGGTGGAATAAATTAGATCCAGAGTGTTAAGTAACTGCGAGTAACGACTGAATGGCTTTGTATGTATAAAAATTCAAACATTATGAGACGTCCCAGAAAATATTCTCATTACATGAAGTTAAACCAGGATATCGACTGAACAGATATCGACTGAACAGATATCGACTGAACAGATATCGACTGAACAGATATCGACTGAACCGATACTTGATCGAGCAAAATGTCCTGGATCATCCTCAGTCTGTATAAAGAAGTGGACGAAGTGTCAGCTCTGTCCATTTATATATACAGTCTGTGCTAGCGCGTTAGCTCTGTCCATTCCCAAATTCTCCACTGAAATGAACAGGAATCATCTTAACCAGAAAAGCTGCCACAAAGATCGTGCATTATTGAACGTGTTTACAAAGAAGTGGGCGGGGCTGAATAAGGTGAATAGGACTTTTAGTATCTGGGCATGCTCAGTTTGAGAAACGTAACCGACTGGGCAATACCAGCTTCCACCTTAACCCAGTTTCAGTCACTTAGCAGATCTGCGTCAGTCATGCTAGCAGTTAGCTTGACATCATTTCCATTGTTTTATTCCAGACACAGTTGAAAATGTTCTGTCAGTTGAACCTTGTGTTTAAGGGGAATGTTGAGTCCAGTTCCTTGTTTCCAGGTGAACCGGAGTCCCTCTTCCACCCGCTCCTGATTGGCTCATTCTGTGTGGGAGGGGTGCTGCTGCTGCTCCTGATGGTGGCGGTGTGGAAGTGGAAACAGGTGACTCCGCCCCTTTTGAATCCCTCTTTATACGTTTCACTTGAACTCCGCCCTGTTCTTCAGACTGTTCAGATGTTTGTCCATGTTCTGGTCGTTTCTTCTCGTTGAGCCTCTGAAGTTTTATTTGGACTGATTCATGTTTGAGTTTAATCTTTAATCCACTATTTTCAAGACGCCATTTTGTTGATCTGCCCCCGTTTACAGCGGCGCTTTGTTTACGTTTACGGCGACGTCAGCTCCACTGGACACCACAGTTTTCTAACGCAGACGTCAATGAATTTGTTTCTTTTATTAAGTCGTTTTAGATGAATATTGTGATTTAAAATGTGTAAAATATAACAGAATGATCCACAGAGATGAGAACCATAAAGACACAAGCACAATAAAACCAGGACTAAACCAGGACTAAAGCAGGACTAAACCAGGACTAAACCAGAACTAAACCAGAACTAAACCAGAACTAAACCAGGACTAAACCAGGACTAAACCAAGACTAAACCAGGACTAAACCAGAACTAAACCAGAACTAAACCAGAACTAAACCAGGACTAAACCAGGACTAAACCAGGACTAAACCAGGACTAAACCAGGACTAAACCAGGACTAAACACATCTCCTCTCTGCTCCACAGAAGCCTCGGTATGAGATCAGGTGGAAGATCATCGACAGTTATGACGGAAACACTTACACGTTTGTGGATCCGTCTCAGCTGCCGTACGACCAGCAGTGGGAGTTCCCCCGAGACCGGCTCCGACTCGGTAAGAAACACGTCACTGTGAAGAAGAGGTGTAAGCGACGTCACCCCGATGTTCGGCGCCAAACGAAGCTCATCCAGGTCAGCGGTTATAGTTCCACATATGGAATTCCCACCGCGAGTATCATAGTAACCAAAGAACAAGTCCAGAATGAGGCTGTTGAGGCCACGCCCCTTCCCGCCCACACTGCTGCTTTGGCAAATCTGCCAATCAAGCACTTGTGGGAGTGACCTCGGGGAAAAAAGGCGCCTGATTGGTCTGTTATTAATGTTCATATCTTCGTTTACGGCCATGACGAGTCTGACGAGTCCCGGCTCAGACCTGGTCCCGGCTCAGGCCTGGTCCCGGCTCAGACCTGGTCCCGGCTCAGACCTGGTCCCGGCTCAGGCCTGGTCCCGGCTCAGACCTGGTCCCAGCTCAGACCTGGTCCCGGCTCAGACCTGGTCCCGGCTCAGACCTGCTCCTGGTCCCGGTCTTGGTCTTTATGGTGACTCTTTTCGTAGGAGCCGTCCTCGGATCTGGAGCTTTTGGGAAAGTTGTGGCTGCGACGGCTTTAGGTCTGAACCCCGAACAGAACGAGACGACTGTGGCTGTGAAGATGCTCAAACGTGAGTCTGTTTATCAGAGGAGGAGGAGGAGGAAGAGGGGAGGAGAGGAGAAGGAAGAGGAAGAGGAGAGGAGGAGAAAGGAGAAGAGAGGAGGAGAAACGAGGAGGAGAGGAAGAGGAGCGGAGGAGCAGTGGAGAGTAGGAGGAGGAGGAGAAAAGAGTAGGAGGAGAGCAGGAGGGGACGAGAAGACAAAGAGGAGGGGAGGAGGAAGAGGAGGAGGAGGAGTGGAGAGTAGGAGGAGGAGGAGAAAAGAGTAGGAGAGCAAGAGGGGACGAGAAGACAAAGAGGAGGGGAGGAGAGGAGGAAGAGGAGGAGGAAGAGGAGAGGAGGAGGAGGAAGAGGAGAGGAGGAGGAAGAGGAGAGGAGGAGGAGTGGAGAGTAGGAGGAGGAGGAGAAAAGAGTAGGACAAAGAGTAGGACAAAGAGGAGGAGGGGAAGAGAGGAAGAAGAGGAGGAGGAGAGAAGAATGTGTGTGTGATGCAGAGGATGTGCGTGTGATGCAGAGGATGTGTGTGTGATGCAGAGGATGTGTGTGTGATGCAGAGGATGTGTGTGTGATGCAGAGGATGTGTGTGTGATGCAGAGGATGTGTGTGTGATGCAGAGGATGTGTGTGTGATGCAGAGGATGTGTGTGTGATGCAGAGGATGTGTGTGTAGCAGGTGCTGTCTCTGAGGACCGTGAGGCTCTGATGTCGGAGCTGAAGATCCTCAGTTACATCGGCTTCCACCAGAACATCGTCAACCTGCTGGGAGCCTGCACCAGAGGAGGTGAGACCGGGTTTAGACCTGGTTTAGTCCTGGTTTAGACCTGGTTTAGTCCTGGTTTAGTTCTGGTTTAGTCCTGGTTCAGTCCTGGTTCAGTCCTGGTTTAGACTTGGTTCAGTCCTGGTTTAGTCCAGTTTTAGTCCTGGTTTAGTCCTGGTTTAGTCCTGGTTTAGTCCTGGTTTAGTTCTGGTTTAGTCCTGGTTCAGTCCTGGTTTAGTCCTGGTTTAGTTCTGGTTTAGTCCTGGTTCATTCCTGGTTTAGTCCTGGTTTTGTTCAGGTCCGATGCTGATGATCACGGAGTACTGTCGTCATGGCGACCTGCTGAACTTCCTGCGGACCCGGTCGCATCACTTCCTGTCTGATGAGAAAGTGCTCTATCGGAACATGGGGCCTCGTTCAACCAAAGAGCGTCCGCGCAGGTGAGTCCCAGCCAATCCGAGGTCAGAGTCAGCGTCACCCTGTGATGTCACAGCGTGTGCTCTCCTACAGTGACAGCGGCATCTCCTGCAGCTCCGAGTACCAGGAGATGAAGCCCCTGGGACCAAGACCCGGATCAAGACCAGGACCGAGACTTGGACCAGGTCTGGAGCCGGCCTCAGGTAGAAGGTCCAGCTCACGCCCGGGTCCAGAGCCCTCAGCACTGACCTGTGTTCTGACCCCTGTTCTGACCCCTGTTCTGACCTCTGTTCTGACCTCTTTGCTCTGAAGGGGGAGGGCCTTAGCACAGAGAGCAAAGGGAGCGGGGGGAGGTTTGTTGTGATACGAGACGTTGGTCCAGTCACTCGTAGAAAGTCCAGAGTGACCTAAAGGGAAATCTGCCCCATGTGGACGAATGACATCATCACGTTCTACAATCTGAAAACCAACACTTCCTCAACTGAGTTCTATATTTATAGTCTTGTTTCTGTTCGGTTTTTCTAATGTTCTAATGTTCTGCTGTGTTCCTCAGACGTTCCTTCCCTCTCACTGTTGGACCTGTTCTTCAGATGTTCTTGTGTGTGGATGTTCTAATGTTCTGCTGTGCTCCTCAGACGTTCCTTCCCTCTCGCTGGTGGACCTCATGAGGTTCTCTCTGGAGGTGGCTGAGGGGCTGGACTTCCTCTCCTCCAAAAACGTAAGAAACTCTCCCTCACTGAGCAAAAAGTTCAATCTCCACCGCTCCCATTGTCTCCTGTGCACTGCTCTTTGGCAAGACACTCCCCGTGAGGCTAGCAGTTATAGCGGAGAACGTGAAGCCAAGTTCCAATCAAACCTGTTGCTAACGCTAACAGGAGCGACCTCGGGGAAAGAAGGACCTGATTTGTCTGTTATTAATGTTCATATCTTGATTTAGATTTAGGGGCAAAAAGTGAAATTAAATAAATAAAAGCTACGTCCCGAGATGTGCACAGTCTACAGTTGCTAAGATACTGGACTCCAGATTAGCCACTAAAACGCTGCGGGTGACGTCACGCTGCCTTAGCCCGCTTCTGTTTTCACCTTATTCCAGAAGTTTCCGTGGGCGTCGCCATCGTCATTTCGATTGTATTATTTTGAATGAGGCTGATCTTTACAGTAAATGAATTCTACGTTGTTATGTCGTTTTTTTACGTAGTTTTTTTTTTTTACGTTGTTTCTATGTTATGTTTCTACCTCACGTTTTTTATGTTGTGTTTTTTTACATTGTGTTTTTACGTTGTTTTTTTATGTTGCAATTTTACGTTGTGCTTTTATGTTATTTCTACCTTGTGTTTTATACGTTGTGTTTGCGTTGTGTTTTAATTTTGTGTTTTTTAATCTTGTGTCTTTACATTGTGTTTTTTTATGTTTTGTTTTTACGTTGTGATTTATATTGTGTTTGATGTTGTTGTTGTTTCATTTTGTTTTTACGTGGTATTTTTATGTTGTGTTTTTTACATTGTATGTTTTACGTTGTGTTTTTTACGTTGTGTTTTGTACGTTGTATGTTTTACGTTGTATGTTTTATGTTGTGTTATTTACGTTGTATATTTTACGTTGTGTTTTTACAGTGCATTCACCGGGATGTGGCGGCGAGAAACGTGCTTCTGACCGAACACTGTGTCGCCAAAATCTGTGACTTTGGTTTGGCCCGAGACATCCGCAACGACGACAGCTACATCGTCAAGGGCAACGTACGACTTTATCCTCTTTAAACTCTGATAAACCCTGTGTTAATGTGAGGAAAGGTACCGCAGTGGGGCTTTAACCCTGTGCTTATGTGAGGAAATGATCCATGCTCCACAAGACATGTCTGCAGTATTAGTACTGTAGTAGTGCAGTACTTATGCAGTACTTGTACTTCAGGCCCGTCTCCCAGTGAAGTGGATGTAGTATTGTAGTACTTGTGCAGTACTTATGCAGTACTTGTACTTCAGGCCCGTCTCCCGGTGAAGTGGATGTCTCCAGAGAGTATCTTCCTCTGTGTTTACACCACTCAGAGCGACGTGTGGTCCTACGGAGTCCTGCTGTGGGAGATCTACTCTATGGGTCAGTACTACGACTACTACGACTAATACTACTACTGCTAACACTACTACTTCTACTACTACTAATACCACTACTGCTAATACTGCTGTGAGGAGATCGACTCTATGGGTCAGTAATACCCAAAACGACACGTGTCTGTTCCAGGTCGTAGTCCGTACCCAAACATGGCGGTGGACTCAAAGTTCTACAGGAGCATCAAAGATGGAGTCCACATGGAGCGGCCGGACTTCGCTCCAGCGGAAATGTGAGTTTGTGTCTTTACAGAAAACAGAGTTTTAGATGTTACATTTGTACAGTTATACATGTGTGTGTGTGTTTTATACACGTGTGTGTTTTATACATGTGTGTGTTTTATACATGTGTGTGTGTTTTATACATGTGTGTGTTTTATACATGTGTGTGTTTTTTATACATGTGTGTGTTTTATACGTGTGTGTTTTATACATGTGTGTGTTTTATACATGTGTGTGTTTTATACATGTGTGTGTTTTATACATGTGTGTGTTTTATACATGTGTGTGTTTTATACATGTGTGTGTTTTATACATGTGTGTGTTTTTTATACATGTGTGTGTTTTATACATGTGTGTGTTTTATACATGTGTGTGTTTTATACATGTGTGTGTGTTTTATACATGTGTGTGTTTTATACATGTGTGTGTTTTATACATGTGTGTGTTTTTTATACATGTGTGTGTTTTATACGTGTGTGTTTTATACATGTGTGTGTTTTATACGTGTGTTTTATACATGTGTGTGTGTTTTATACATGTGTGTGTTTTATACGTGTGTTTTATACATGTGTGTGTGTTTTATACATGTGTGTTTTATACGTGTGTGTTTTATACAAATGTGTGTGTTTTATACATGTGTGTGTTTTATACAAATGTGTGTGTTTTATACATGTGTGTGTTTTATATGTGTGTGTTTTATACATGTGTGTGTTTTATACATGTGTGTGTTTTATACGTGTGTGTTTTATACGTGTGTGTTTTATACACGTGTGTGTTTTATACACGTGTGTGTTTTATACACGTGTGTGTTTTATACGTGTGTGTTTTATACATGTGTGTGTGTTTTATACATGTGTGTGTTTTATATGTGTGTGTGTTTTATACATGTGTGTGTTTTATACATGTGTGTGTCTTATTCTTAGACCTGATTATTTGAGGAGTGTGTGTTTTATTCATCCTGCTCAGAGACGTGTGGCTCTGAGGAGAATTCCTCACATTTATCTGAATCACTTCGCTCTGAAACTGAAAAGACAGAACATCAGGACCAAAAACATGAATCTGTCAAATACATTTTACATTTGTGGCTGTTGTCGTTTTCAGGTATGACCTGATGACTCGCTGCTGGGACCTGGAGCCTACTCGACGGCCCACCTTTAACACCATTGGTCAGATCATCTCTGGGCTCCTCCCCTCCACCAATCACACGCCGCCACCTCAAAGCCCTCAGGTAACGCACCAATCACAGCAGAGCACTTTGAACCCTCATCAAACACCTGAATTCAAACGCTGAATTTTCCAAAGGTGATTTACTCAAACATCAACGAGACGAGAGACACGAGAGACGAGGACAAGCCCAACCACGCCGGTGAGTCCTGGTTCAGTCCTGGTTCAGTCCTGGTTCAGTCCTGGCTCATATATGGTTTAGTTGTAGTTTATATTCCAGGTTTAATCCTGGTTTAGTCCTGGTTTAGTCCTTGTTTAGTCCTGTTTTGTTTTTTTTCCAGATGGAGGTTCTGAGGTGAACCAAGCAGAACCACAGAGGAACATCTACCAGCTCTCCTGAGCCTCAGAGGATCAGTCCTGTCCATTTGTACAAATGTATCAAAATCCACAAAATGAAGCCTCCTGAGATGTTCTGAAACGCATGGAACTGTGGGACCGTGTCATCTTTCTCTGCACATCATGTCTAAATGTGTCATGTGACGTGTGGAGTTTGAAGCATAGATCTGATCTTGTGTAATTTACATGTGTGTAAAGTTTGTACTTTATTTGTTCATTTGAGCATTTCTGTAGCAAAAGTTTGAGGTCACATGTGACCTGAAAATAAATGTTTGTCCTGGTTCAGTCCTGGTTCAGTCCTGGTTTAGTCCTGGTTTAGTCCTGGTTCAGTCCTGGTTCAGTCCTGGTTCAGTCCTGGTTCAGTCCTGGTTCAGTCCTGGTTTAGTTCTGGTTTAGTCCTAGTTTAGTCCCGGTTTAGTCCTGGTTCAGTCCTGGTTTGGTTTAGTCCTTGTTTAGTCCTGGTTCAGTCCTGGTTTAGTCCTTGTTTAGTCCTGGTTCAGTCCTGGTTTAGTCCTGGTTTAGTCCTGGTTCAGTCCTGGTTCAGTCCTGGTTCAGTCCTGGTTTAGTCCTGGTTTAGTCCTGGTTCAGTCCTGGTTTAGACCTGGTTTAGTCCTGGTTTAGACCTGGTTTAGTCCTGGTTCAGTCCTGGTTTAGTCCTTGTTTAGTCCTGGTTCAGTCCTGGTTTAGTCCTTGTTTAGTCCTGGTTCAGTCCTGGTTTAGTCCTTGTTTAGTCCTGGTTTAGACCTGGTTTAGACCTGGTTTAGTCCTGGTTTAGTCCTGGTTTAGTCCTGGTTTAGTCCTGGTTCAGTCCTGGTTTAGTCCTGGTTTAGTCCTAGTTCAGTCCTGGTTTAGTCCTGGTTCAGTCCTGGTTTAGTCCTGGTTTAGTCCTGGTTTAGTCCTGGTTCAGTCCTGGTTTAGTCCTGGTTTAGTCCTGGTTCAGTCCTGGTTTAGTCCTGGTTCAGTCCTGGTTTAGTCCTGGTTTAGTCCTGGTTTAGTCCTGGTTTTACAGAGCTGTGTGTTTTAGAGTGCAGGGGGCGGGGCTTGTGTGTGATGTCATTGGAGAGAGAGGGAGGTGCAGTGGAGCGACACAAACACCCTCCTCCTCTTTTTCATCCTCCTCTTCGTCCATCTCTCCGTCTGCATCCGGCGGATTATCCAGGATTTAACTGCACAGAGGAGACGAGGACAGAGGAGACGAGGACAGAGGAGACGAAGGACAGAGGAGACGAAGGACAGAGGAGACGAGGACAGAGGAGACGAGGACAAAGAACAGAGGAGACAAGGACAGAGAACAGAGGAGACGAGGACTGAGGAGACGAGGACTGAGGAGACGAGGACCCAAGAGAGAGGAGACGAGAACAGAGGACACGAGAACAAAGAAGATGAGGACAGAGGAGACTAGGACATAGGAGGCAAGAACAGAGGACAGAGGAGAGAGGAGACAACCACAGAGGAGAGAGGAAACAAGGACAGAGGAGACGTGAAAGAACAGAGGACAGTGGAGACGAGGACAGAAGAGACAGGAGACAAGCAAAGAGGAAACGAGCAGGGAAGAGACAAAAACGAGGACACAGGAGACAAGGAGGGAGGAGACGAGCAGGGAGGAGACAAAACGAGGAGAGACTAGAAGAGGAGACGAGGAGAGAGGAGGCGGCCGAGGACACATCTGAGAAAACAACAAGGAGGGAGGAGACATAAAGACACGAGGAAACAAAGACAAACAAACAAGGAGTTAGGAGACAGAAACTCAGCCTCTGATTGGTCCAGACGAGACTTCAAATCCTGAATCCCGCGTTTTCATTGGTCGAGAGGAATGAGCTGAAGCGTCTGATTGGTCGGCGGATAGTTTGGACGCTTCTGATTGGTTGGAGGACAGTTTGTGATTTGTGATTGGCCGGTGGAGCGTTTGGGAGCAGCTGATTGGTCGGTGGCCATGATGGGGAAGGACTACACTTTGGCCATTCTCATCGTGAATTATGACGGTAAAACTTTACATTATAAATAAAACTGTTTACTTTTTTTTTTTTTTTTTTTTTTTTTTTTTTTTAAATCATGTGGCAGACAGGCGGCAGAGTGGTTAACCCTCTGACCTCACAGCGGCAGGGTCCTGGGTTCGATTCCCATCTGGCACACAGGGAGAACATCTGACACACAGGGATACAGGAGCATGGGAGGGCATCTGACACGGCAGAGGAGCGCGGGAGGGCATCTGGCTCACCGCAGAGGGGTGTGGGAGGGCATCTGGCTCACTGCAGAGACACTGGACTCTTGTGAATTATTAATGTCGCGTGAGAATCGCTGAGTGAGTGAAACAGGAGCCGAACGCTGCTGCAGTGGAACTGGATCTAAAAAAACATGTCACCTCTGAGTCTTTTGTTTTTCGATACGAAGTCGAGCTGTGGCCGGGGGTGTTCTGCGTGCGTGCCTGTGGTGGAATGTTCGGCGGTTACCATGGCGACGCAAACACTGACAAAAAGTTTTAAGATCGGCCGAAAACTCACGGCGCGTTTTGTTCGGAGGAGTTTGATTTTGCACAAAACGGTGAGAGCGACTAACTGAAAAACTGTTGGCTGATGCTAATGCTAACGCTAATGCTAATGCTAGCTCGTGACTGTAATGTTATTTGAAAGGGACTTGTTCAACGGCGCAGATAAGCCAGCTCTCGATGGTCAGACTGTTAAAACAAAGCTCGGATTAAAGTCGAACAGAGTCTCAGACAGAGCAGTGCCTCCGGTTAGCGTCACAGCCCCAGGGAATGTTGATGACATCATCCAGCTGCACAGTATCAGTATGAGCCGTGACACGCCCCCTGTTTTTTGGGGACTTAGAGAATTGTCCCCTGATCAGACAAAACACAAGACACGGGACTTTCGGCTCCTTTATGGGATCCGAAACTTTTGGATCGGTTCATTTCAAAGAGCCGTTTGGAAGAGCCGGTTCATCTCTAGAACGCAGAATGTGATCTGAATTGGACGTTGTTGTTTTGTTGTTTTTTTTGTACATTTTCAGAGTAGATTTTTTCTGATTTAAAAGCCCCATATGACCCTAAACCCTGAAAACGCTCTGTTCCACCTTGTGATGTCATCAAGTGGCGATACAGGAAATGCTCCGTTGTGTTTTTAAACTCCACACACCTTCATTAGAATCATCTGGATCATTCATTTCGGCTCTGGAATTGCCGATCTACTACTGAATTAAGGGGGGGAAAGGAGCCGTTAATTTACCACTCGATGACATCACTTGTAAAACTACCACTTGATGACATCACCGGGTGGAGCGGAGCGTTTCCGAGCCGTGGAGGCGGGGCAGGACGTGGCTTAAAGTTCACGGGGGTCGGTCTGTGTCACGCGGGGCCCGACGTCTCTGTTTCCATCGATCGAAGCTCAGATGTTGCTCGGAGATATTTAAAGAGAAATCAGATCTGAGAGCGGGAAACGTGAGAGCAGAGGTCACCGGAGGTCAGAGGTCACCAAAGGTCAACCCAGCACTGCTCAGAAATGTCCCGCAGTGGGGCTTTAAATCTGTCCTAATGTGAGGAAATGCAATACAATAGAGTAGCTGTGCCAGTAGTTGTAGTAGTAGTTGCTGTAGTTGTAGTTATAGTAGTAGTAGTAGTAGTAGTAGTTGTTGTAGTAGTTGTAGTAGTAGTTGCTGTAGTTGTAGTAGTAGTAGTAGTTGTAGTAGTAGTAGTAGTAGTAGTAGTTGTTGTTGTAGTAGTTGTTGTAGTAGTAGTAGTAGTTGTTGTAGTAGTTGTAGTAGTAGTTGCTGTAGTTGTAGTTATAGTAGTAGTTGTTGTAGTAGTTGTAGTTGTTGTAGTAGTTGTAGTAGTTGTAGTAGTTGTTGTAGTAGTTGTAGTAGTAGTTGCTGTAGTTGTAGTTGTAGTAGTAGTAGTAGTAGTAGTAGTAGTAGTAGTAGTAGTAGTTGTAGTAGTAGTAATAGTATTGTGTATATTTTCAGATAACTTGTGGACAGACCAGAACCTCCAGTCGGACCCTGAGCTCCCGTCAGGCTGGAGGACCATCACCGACTCGACAGGGACCTACTACTGGCACCTGCCGACAGGTGCGACGCAGTGGGAACATCCAAGAGAGAGCGCCACCCGGGGGAGGGGCCAGGTACTGCAGGTGAGGCACATACTCAGTGTACTCCGGTGTTTCTCAAACTGCGGTGCACGTGCTCTCTAGTGACCTCACCCTGGGCCTGTTCAAACCCTCCTTACAGTTGGCAGTACGAGGCTGTACAAGGCTCCGCCCACAAGTCTACATCACCCACGCTCCATACGACAATCCTCCATAAATATACAAAAACATGACACAAAACTGTGCACTACGACTTCACAAACCTGGTGTGATGTGCAGTAGTTTCATTAGATGCAGCTGATTGTGTTGTGATAGTGCTCTGAAGGGGGAGGGGCTTAGCACAGAGAGCAAATATAGCATTTTGAAAACAATAAAAGGAAGCGTGGTGATCTAAATATGTCATGTGGTACAGTTAATACCCCGTAGAAGTAAAATACCCCGTCTTTAAAGTCCAGTCACCTCACACTGGGCCACACTCGGCCGCTCTGCCCCGGGGCAAACACGACTCTTGACTCTTGACTTTTGTTTCAGGAGGAAACGAGTCCGAGCGACAAACCAGAGGAGCTGCACCGGTGAGGAGCAAACGACTCTCCACACCTCACAGCCACAAATGTTTTTACCGTGATCATTTGTATTAAGGGGGGGGGTTATTAGGGGTTAGGGGTCAGAGGTCAGAGGTCAGGGTGTCAGGGTCAGACAGTGGACAGGGAGCTGTGGGTGGATGTGACTGACACGTTAAACACAAATAAAATCAATACTTCACCAGGGACACTTCTGTGTTTAGAAAAAGACATGTTTGTGTCTCAATGCTAACGCTAATGCTAATTTTGAGGCAGAGTAAACAAACTCCACAAACTTCAGTATCTACAAAAATATTACATTCATTAATTTGAGTTTTAGGCTGTTTATTTTATGCTTTTAATAAAAGTGAAGCTTTGAGACGTGAGCTCGTTAGCGACTGTGCACAGAGTCTGTGGAGCTCTGGAGATGATCAACCACAACATCATCACAGCATCTGGGAGGGCATCTGACACAGCTGCAGACGTTTCATTCATAAAACTGTTTTTATTCCAGATCCTCATGGCAGGAAGATCCTCACCACGACCCCGACTCTAAGGTGAGACGTCAGCACCATTTAGTCCTGGTTTAGTTCAGATTTAGTCCTGGTTTAGTTCAGATTTAGTCCTGGTTTAGTTCAGATTTAGTCCTGGTTTAGTTCAGATTTAGTCCTGGTTTAGTCCTAGTTTGGGAATTAACTGAAACACATAATATATTTAGATCACCGTGTTTCCTTTTATTGAAAATGCCCGTAGTTGCTAGCCGGTAGTTGCTAGTCCATAGCTGCTAGCCCGTAGTTGTTGGCTGGTAGCCCGTAGCTGCTAGCCCGTAGTTGCTAGCTGGTAGTTGCTAGCCCGTCGTTGCTAGCCGGTAGCTGCTAGCCCATAGTTGCTAGCCTGTAGCTGCTAGCCCGTAGTTGCTAGCCGGTAGTTGCTAGCCCGTAGTTGCTAGCCGGTAGTTGCTAGCCCGTAGCTGCTAGCCCGTAGTTGTTGGCTGCTAGCCCGTAGTTGCTAGCCCGTAGTTGTTGGCTGCTAGCCCGTAGTTGCTAGCCGGTAGTTGCTAGCCCGTAGTTGCTAGCCGGTAGCTGCTAGCCCGTAGTTGCTAGCCTGTAGTTGCTAGCCTGTAGCTGCTAGAACATAGTTGCTATCCGGTAGCTGCTAGCCCATAGCTGCTAGCCCATAGTTGCTAGCCAGTAGCTGCTAGCCCGTAGTTGTTGGCTGCTAGCCTGTAGTTGCTAGCCGGTAGCTGCTATCCTGTAGCTGCTAGCCCGTAGTTGTTGGCTGCTAGCCCATAGTTGCTAGCCTGTAGTTGCTAGCTCATAGTTGTTGGCTGCTAGCCCGCAGTTGCTAGCCCGTAGCTGCTAGCCCGTAGCTGCTAGCCCGTAGTTGTTGGCTGCTAGCCCGCAGTTGCTAGCCCGTAGCTGCTAGCCCGTAGCTGCTAGCCCGTAGTTGTTGGCTGCTAGCCCGTAGTTGCTAGCCCGTAGCTGCTAGCCCGTAGCTGCTAGCCCGTAGTTGTTGGCTGCTAGCCTTGAGCCTCCTCTTTATGCTTCTGTGGACTCTGGTGTTTTCAGGTGTTCTCCGTTCGCTCTTTGGGCTGGATGCAGGTTCTGGAGGAGGACCTGGGACCGGGCCGGAGCAGTATTGTTGTTAGTCATGTGATCCAACAACTGTCCCACCAAAACACGACCAGAGACCGGACTAAGGACCAGACCAGAGACCAGACCAGGGACCAGACCAGGGACCAGACCAGGGACCGGACCAGAGCCAGGATCCAGGCCAAGACTCCCAAGTCTGCAGGGAGTCCACAGCAGAACCCGAGTCAGAACCAGGACCAAGACTCAGCAGAACCTCTGGAGGCCTGTGGAGAGGTAACTCAGATGCCCTCCCATTCTCATGTCTGATGAACTAAACTAAAATTTTGTCTCCTTGCCTCCTCCCGCCTTGTCTCTTCTTTCATCTTCTCTCCTTGTTTTCTCCTTCCTTATCTCCTCTCTCCTCGTGTCCTCTCTCCTTGTCTCCTCTCTCCTTGTCTCCTCTCTCCTCGTGTCCTCTCTCCTCGTGTCCTCTCTCCTTGTCTCCTCTCTCCTTGTCTCCTCTCCTCGTTTCCTTTCCTTAGGGGCGGGACATGAAGTTGGTTTTGAAGAAGGACTCTCTGATCCTATTGGACCCCTTAGACGACACCCCTCTGCACTGTCAGCCAATCAGCAACATCCGAGTGTGGGGCGTGGGCTGCAACAACGGCAGGTCAGCCAATCAGAGCAGAGGAACAGAGAGGTTTAACCAATCAGAACGCAGAAACAGAGAGGTTTAACCAATCAGAGTCCAACACAACATGTTCGTTTAGGGCCGGACCAAATACCAGGTCTAAACCAGGACTACAACAGGACTACAGTGGGTCTAAAGTAGAACTAAACCAGGTCTACAACAGGACTATGAAAGAGGCCTTCTTTCCCCGAGGTTGCTCTCGCTAGCGTTAGCAACAGGTTTGATTGATATTGTTGCGGGGGTTATCTCGCTCCTGATTGGCTCTTTGGTTGCTATGATACTCATGTTTGGGTCAGATATTTGGGTCTCACTGTGTCTCTGTGTCTCTTCTCGCTGCCTCACGGCTCCAGGGACAGGTAACTCCACACACCTGTGATACACCTGTGTATGTAACCACAGCAACACACACACATAACCACACACACAACCACACGCACACACACACACGGCTCACTCACCTGTGATACACCTGTGCACATGGCTCCTGCTGCATGATCACGTGACCAGACATCATTTAAGGCACTCTGGTCTCAGGGGGTCCTGGGTTCAGCTCTTAGTGTGGAGTTTGCGTGTTCTCTCTGCGTCCGTGTGGAGTTTGCGTGTTCTCTCTGTGTCCGTGTGGAGTTTGCGTGTTCTCTCTGTGTGTCTATAGGAGGTGCCCATAGACTGTTTATATAAATGGACAAAGCTAACTTGCTAGCTGCTACATTCCAAACAGGAAGTGATCATGTGCACTTCCTGCTCCATCGACTCTGGCTCCAATTCACTTTCTATTGATAAACCGTCCTCTCTCTGTCTCTGCTGCTTCAGACTCATTCTGGTCTTAAATGTTCGTATTAACCCTCTACATGATCCTGGGGTTTTTATTTTATTTTATTTCACTTTTGTGTCTGTAAATATGAACATTAAAAACAGACACGTGTTAAACGACAGTCGTACATTTGTATTTTCAGGGACTTTGCGTTCGTGGCCGGGGACAAAGACTCGTGTGTTCTGAAGTGTCACGTTTTCAGATGTGACGTCCCAGCGAAAAGTATCGCTACTGCACTACACCAGCTCTGCTCCAAGGTACTGCAAGTACTACTACAAATACTACTACTGTTACTATGGTTACTACTACACCCCCCTCCTCCTCCTTTCAGATGATGTCAGAGGAAAGTTGTCGTCCTTCTCGTTCTCTCACTCTGGAGTCCATCTCTCCACAAGACTTCCCCCGACAAGGTCAGTACTGCACAAATACTGCACAAATACTGCACAAATACTGCACAAATACGACAAAGACTGCAAATACCACTAATACTGAATACATACTGCAAGATACTACTGAAATACTTCATACTTGTAATACTAAGATAATATTTATATGTCTTAGTTTATGGTTGTTATAAAGATAAGAATGTGCAGGTGTGGAGGCGCCGCAGGGTTCCATTGGGTAAATATTTATCATATTTCTGTGGCGCCCCCTAGAGGCGCCACAGGGTGATACTGTTTCGGTCGTGGTTCTAAACTCATATGAATCACATTTATATGTTTTCTGTGTTATATACATTCACTTCTATGTTCTACTTGTCCATGTTGCAGTGGAGCGGGTGGAGGCGGTGCAGCAGCAGGTGCAGAAGTTTCCGGTCAGATACGTCGGGAGCCTCCCTGTGTCCACTGCCATGGGTCAGATTATTCAGATTATTCATTATAATAGGACGAAAGTACTTCCTCCGCAGGGTCACAGGGGCAAAAAACTCTGTGTGTGGGTGTGTATTTGTCACTGTGTGGGGACAGGGGAGACAGGGGAGACAGGTGGGACAGGGGAGACAGGTGGGACAGGGGAGAGAGGGAAGACAGGTGAGACAGGTGGGACAGGGGAGACAGGTGAGACAGGTGGGACAGGGGAAACAGGTGGGACAGGGAAGACAGGGGAGACAGGGAAGACAGGTGGGACAGGCGAGACAGGTGGGACAGGTGGGACAGGCATTACGGGGACAAAAACAAGGCCCGTGATGTCAGCACTTTATTATTAAATCAACGACATGGTTTAAAGTTCAGATCTGGGTTCAAAGGTTAAAGTTTGGAATGTCCACCAGTTCAGTCAGATGCCCTCCCTCTGTGTCAGATGTGTGTTTCCAAACGTGTGTGTTTAAATGTGTGTGTTTATAACATGTGTGTGCGCGTGTGTTTCAGGGATGGAGGTCGTGAACCGAGCGATCGAGAGCCTTATGACCTCTGACCCCGACGACTGGGACTCCGCCTACATCCACGTCAACCACAGCGCCCTCTCTCTGTGGAGGGGAGAGGTACGGCTCCTAAACGGGAGTGTGAGGGGAGGGCATCTGACACACGGGGAGGGCATCTGACACACGGGGAGGGCATCTGACACACGGGGAGGGCATCTGACACACGGGGAGGGCATCTGACACACGGGGAGGGCATCTGACACACACGGGGAGGGCATCTGACACACACAGGGAGGGCATCTGACACACGGGGAGGGCATCTGACTCTTTGTGTGTTCCAGGAGCTGCTGTGGGAGTTGCCGGTGCGGTTCCTCACCTTCCTCGGGGTGGGGCAGGACTCTCACACTTTTGCCGTGATCGTGGACAGATTCAATGGAAGGGCATCTGACTCTTTCTGTGTGGACAGAGACACTGGGAGGGCATCTGACTCTTTCTGCGGCACAAGGAGGTTCCAGTGTCACGTGTTTTACTGCGACCCACACGCCGGAGACGTGTCCGAGGCCGTACAGGCTGCATGTATGGTACGAGGACAAATACTACTACTGCTACTACTACACCTGCTACTACTACTACTACTACTACTACTACTGGCCCCGCCTCCTCTGGGCTGGTACATAGAGTATTCTTATAGTGTTTAGGTGCAGTATTTGTGTATTTATACTTGTATATATCTGTTATATTAATGCTTTTATCTCTGCTCTGTTGCGCCCCCTTCAGGCACAGTACCAGCGCTGTCTCGTGGCACAGACGCCCCGCCTCCGGCCTAAAGTCAAACGCGCCGCTTCGGTCGACGCCACGGCGACAGCTCTGTATCATCTCCATGGCAACGGCTCAGGCTCCGCCCTCAGCAGCAGCCTCAGCAACATGAGCGGCGCCGGCGTTAGCGTCAGCGGCGTCAGGAGGGTCATGGCCTTTTTCGACACGCTCCGAAACAAACCCACCGCCACCTCCTCCTGAGAACTACAAGGAGTCGCCTCTAAAAGCTACAAATAACTACAGGAAGTACAATTTTCAAACAGGAAACAAACCCCCAGCCCTCTCCGCCTGAATAAACTCCAGGAAATAACCTTTAAAAACTACAACGACCTACAGAAAGTACAGGAAATACAAGAAAAAAACAGGAAACAAACCAACCGCCATCTCCTCATGAGAACTACAGGAAGTCACCTCTAAAAACTACAATGACCTACAGAAACTAGAGGAAGTACAAGAACATACAGGAAATAAACCCACCACCTTCTCCTGAGGACTACAGGAAGTAACTGCTAAAAACTACAAAGAACTACAGAAACTACAGGAAGAAAGCTCTAAAAACTACAAAAAAAAAAAAATTACAGGTACAAACCCACCGCCCCTCCTCCTGAAGACTACAGGAAGTAAGTTAAAGTCCAAAAAAAAAAAAAAAAAAAAAAAAAACTACAGGAAGTATGAAAACGAAACAGGAGGACCACAAAAAAACTACAAATGCTGCGTTCTTGTACTCCTCAGGAACTCGGCTTTCCGGCTTGTTTGCGTTCTTGTGCTTTTATCTCGGAAAGTCGGGATCATTGAGTTAGCTCGTTAGCTCCATTAGACGATGTTAACGAGCTAACATGAACGCAGCATCATCACACTACAGGAAGTGCATGAGAAAAGGCTCTGCTCAAACTACAAATACAGAAGAAGAACCTACTCCTAAAGAATGTCTCTGGTCCTTTGTTCCTGACCTCTGACCTCTAACCTCTGACCTCCCCCGCGCTGCAGGTGTATGATGTAATGTAAATATGGTACGTTTAAAGACTCCTTTATAATCTTTGTCTGTTTTGATTCTGTTTTTGGAGCTGTCCACATGACGTCGAACCTTTACACATGAAACACACACACGTGACCAGCAAGAGGCGCATTCTGTTCCACCCGGTGACATCATCAGGTGGTGTTCCAGAAGTGCTCCCGTCCGCTCACCTTCACACTGCAGACGGACGGGAGGATCGACGACTTTTCATTTGAAATAGATGGAAAAACAGAGAGAGTTTGTCCTGCAGTGTGTGGAGTCTGTGCGCCCTCTGCTGGCCTCCTGCACACACACACACACACACACACTTCATAAACATGTTTTTATTCACAAGAATCTCATGAAAAATTAAAAATCAAAGGTCAAACTAACCTGAACCAAACTAAACAAAATGTCCTGAGCGGCTCCTGAGCAGCTCCTGAGCGGCTCCTGAGCTATTTTTGTGTTGTTATTATAATTATGAACAAACTGTGGATTTATATTTATTTACAGGTTTGAAATGTTTTATTCTGGGTTTTTATTGAAAAAAAAACTTTTAACAAACACAAGTCCTAAACCAGGTCTAAACCAGAACTGAACCAGGTCTAAACCAGGTCTAAACCAGAACTGAACCAGGTCTAAACCAGGTCTAAACCAGAACTGAACCAGGTCTAAACCAGGTCTAAACCAGGACTTAACCAGAACTAAACCAGGACTAAACCAGAACTGAACCAGGTCTAAACCAGGACTAAACCAGGACTTAACCAGGACTAAACCAGGACTAAACCAGAACTGAACCAGGTCTAAACCAGGACTAAACCAAGACTAAACCAGGTCTAAACCAGAACTGAACCAGGTCTAAACCAGGTCTAAACCAGAACTGAACCAGGTCTAAACCAGGACTAAACCAGGACTTAACCAGAAATAAACCAGGACTAAACCAGGACTAAACCAGGACTAAACCAGGACTAAACCACGTCTAAACCAGAACTGAACCAGGTCTAAACCAGGTCTAAACCAGAACTGAACCAGGTCTAAACCAGGACTAAACCAGGACTTAACCAGAAATAAACCAGGACTAAACCAGGACTAAACCAGGACTAAACCATGTCTAAACCAGAACTGAACCAGGTCTAAACCAGAACTGAACCAGGTCTAAACCAGGACTTAACCAGGACTGAACCAGGACTAAACCAGGACTAAACCAGGTCTAAACCAGAACTGAACCAGGTCTAAACCAGGTCTAAACCAGGACTAAACCAGGTCTGAACCAGGACTTAACCAGGACTAAACCAGGACTAAGGGGTTGTTATGTTGAATGTATAAAAGTGATATTTTGCCGCTGCTAAAGTTTGACACAGAATTGTCCAAATCTAAAATAATTTAAGTGAATGTAAAGACGCACAAACCTGAAGTATATCAAGTATTTAAAAGTACTGTCGTAAAAGTACGCAGGTAAAAGTACTGCAGTAGCACAGGCTTTGTGAATGTATCTGACAAGACCTCAGAAAAAAAACTGCATCTCCCAGAATGCTTTGGGGCAGGCTGCGTTTATGATGTCATGATCTGAAATAACCAAAATAAAAATAAAAAATTGTATGAGAAAAAAACAAATGTGTGATGTTTATTTACATGAAGGAAAAGGGAGGGGCTATGAGGGGAAAGGGGAGGGGTCATAATGGCAAAGGGGAGGGATTATGAGGGGGAAAGGGGAGGGGCTAAAAGGGGAAAGGGGAGGAGCAATGTGGGGGAAAGGGGAGGGGCTATGAAAGAGGCTATGGGGAAAAGAGGAGGAGCTATGAGGACAAAGGGGAGGGGCTGTCAGGGGAAAGGGGAGGGGCTGTGCGGGAAAGGGGAGGGGTTAGGTGTAAACAAGAGGATTTAGAATAGAAATGTTTGTGCTTTTATTTTATTTATCAGCTGAAACAAAACAAAATGGCCACAGCTGCAGCTGTCGCATCTCAGAATGTGGCGTGAATGCAAATGTTTGTTAATGTAAGAGAAAAAAGAAGGAGGGAGCGAGTGGGAGAGGGAAAAAGAGGGGTGAGGGACAGAGAGCGAAGAGGGGGAGAGAGGGAGAGGGGACAGAGAGAGGGGGGAGAGAGAGGAGACAATGGACAGGCTTGACCTCAGAGACTCGTGATTCAGATTCACACTGTCCCGTGTCCCTCTCTCCTCCTCTTCTCTCTCCTCTCTTCCTCTCACTTTTCTCTCGTCCTCGCCCGTCTCTCACTTCGTTCTCTTCTTCCTCAGACACAGACAGAGGTGAGGTGAACTTTTCTTTCGCTGGGTCAGGTCTTGTTCAGAGTTTTCTGGGTTGAGTTTGATGGAATGAGTTTAAACGTTTGTGTTTCGCTGAGACTAAAATAATGTGAATTTTAGAGTCAGACTTTCACATTGGCCTCGTCTGGGTGTGCGTGTGTGTCTCTGTGTGTGTGTGTGTGTGTGTGTGTGTCTCTCTGTGTGTGTGAGTGTGTGTGTGTGTATCTCTGAAGCAGACAGAACGGGAGGGCATCTGACACACAGGGATACAGGAGGATGGGAGGGCATCTGACGTGCAACTTGTTATTCCGTTTGACCCGATGACTGATGATGTCACCACATTCCTGCCTCTGATTGGATAATTAAAGTGTGACTTTGCAAAGTTAGACCACAATAAATCCTTTGTTTTACCTCAGAGCAGAGTCCTTAGACCTGGTTCAGACCTGGTTCAGTCCTGGTTCAGTCCTGGTCTAGTCCTGGTTCAGTCCTGGTTCAGTCCTGGTTTAGTCCTGGTTTAGTCCTGGTTTAGTCCTGGTTTAGTCCTGGTTAAGTCCTAGATTAGTCCTGGTTTAGTCCTGGTTTAGTCCTGGTTCAGTCCTGGTTTAGTCCTGGTTTAGTCCTGGTTAAGTCCTGGTTAAGTCCTAGATTAGTCCTGGTTTAGTCCTGGTTCAGTCCTGGTTTAGTCCTGGTTTAGTCCTGGTTTAGTCCTGGTTAAGTCCTAGATTAGTCCTGGTTTAGTCCTGGTTTAGTCCTGGTTCAGTCCTGGTTTAGTCCTGGTTTAGACCTGGTTTAGTCCTGGTTTAGTCCTGGTTTAGTCCTGGTTCAGTCCTGGTTCAGTCCTGGTTCAGTCCTGGTTTAGTCCTGGTTCAGTCCTGGTTCAGTCCTGGTTTAGTCCTGGTTCAGTCCTGGTTTAGTCCTGGTTTAGACCTGGTTTAGTCCTGGTTTAGTCCTGGTTCAGTCCTGGTTCAGTCCTGGTTCAGTCCTGGTTTAGTCCTGGTTTAGTCCTGGTTCAGTCCTGGTTCAGTCCTGGTTCAGTCCTGGTTTAGTCCTGGTTTAGTCCTGGTTCAGTCCTGGTTCAGTCCTGGTTCAGTCCTGGTCTAACCCTCTTCTCTCTCAGATGGATCAGCCTCCTCCGTACGCTCCGGCTCCAGGCTTTGCCCCCGGTTTTCCAGGATACCAGGTATTCACTTCAGTGGGAGGGCATCTGGAGCAAAAACCTTTTAAACTTTAAATGAAATCTAAAATGACCTGAAGTGTTTAGTAAAATGAGATGTCAAACCACAGACTGTATAAAGACGTGGAGTGAGTGACGTGGACACAGCTCTGTCCTTTTTTATTAACTGTCTCTGGCTCCAGTCACAAAATCTTTAAAACTAAACTGAACCAAACCAGAACCTGATTTACTGCATTTTTATGTGACACTTTCCTGAAAAATGATCAGGACACAGGACTGTCATGTACTTACAATATGTAACATCCTCTCATCCTCTGTCCCTCATCCTCTGTCCCTCATCCTCTGTCCCTCATCCTCTGTCCCTCATCCTCTGTCCCTCATCCTCTCATCCTCATATCCTCTCATCCTCTGTCCCTCATCCTCTCATCCTCTTATCCTCTCATCCTCTGTCCCTCATCCTCTGTCCCTCATCCTCTCATCCTCTGTCCCTCATCCTCTCTCACTCATCCTCTCTCCCTCATCCTCTCATCCTCTGTCCCTCATCCTCTCATCCTCTGTCCCTCATCCTCTGTCCCTCATCCTCTGTCCCTCATCCTCTCTCCCTCATCCTCTCAACCTCTGTCCCTCATCCTCTCAACCTCTGTCCCTCATCCTCTGTCCCTCATCCTCTCATCCTCTGTCCCTCATCCTCTCATCCTCTGTCCCTCATCCTCTCATCCTCATCCTCTCATCCTCTGTCCCTCATCCTCTCATCCTCTGTCCCTCATCCTCTCAACCTCTGTCCCTCATCCTCTCTCCCTCATCCTCTGTCCCTCATCCTCTCATCCTCTGTCCCTCAATCTCTCATCCTCTGTCCCTCATCCTCTGTCCCTCATCCTCTCATCTTCTGTCTCATTCTCTCCTGTCATCTCCCCTTTCCTCTCTCTCCCTACTCCCATCACTCTGTATGCCCCCCCTTCTCTCTCTTCTCTTCTCTTTCCCATGTCTCCTTTTTCTTTCTCATCCTCTCCCTCTCTCTGTACACCCCTCCCTCCATCTCTCTCTTTCTCTCTCTCTCAGTCTTATCCTCCTCAGCCCTTTTATTACCAGGCCTCCTCTCCTCCTCCTCCAGCTCCTCCTGCTGCGTCCTGGGACACGCCCAAAAGCACAGGTAAAACTCACCTGAGGCAGTCCTGGTTTAGACCTGGTTTAGTCCTGGTTTAGTCCTGGTTTAGTCCTGGTTTAGTCCTGTAAATTTTTCTCAAAACCTCCATTAATTAACTTGTCTCCTTCTCTCCTTGTCTCCTCTCTCCTTGTCTCCTCTCTCCTTGTCTCCTCTCTCCTCCCTCCTTGTCTCCTCTCTCCTTGTCTCCTCTCTCCTCTGTCCTTGTCCCCTTGTCTCCTCTCTCCTTGTCTCCTCTCTCCTTGTCTCCTCTCTCCTCTCTCCTTGTCTCCTCTCTCCTCTCTCCTCTCTCATTGTCTCCTCTCTCCTTGTCTCCTCTCTCCTCCCTCCTTGTCTCCTCTCTCCTCTCTCCTCCCTCCTTGTCTCCTTGTCTCCTCAGTGTACCTGATGAAGCCTGATGACCGTTCTTCTGTCCCTGGGTTCATTCCTGGTCTTGGTTCTGGTCTTGGTTCTGGTTTTGGGGGCGGGCTGAAGTCGTTTTTGGGGGCGTGTTCTGCGGCGTTGTGCTGCTGCTGCCTCTGGGACCTGCTCCACTGATGAAACTAAAGCGTCAAAAACATTTTATTTCACTTTTTAATTAAAAAAGTGAAATAAAATGTTTTTAATTAAAACTAAATAAAACTGTAAACAAATAATAAAATAAAAAATAAATGTAATAAACTCATTTACTGAGTGAAGTCAATATTAGGAGTTTAGTCCTGGTCTAGTCCTGGTTCAGTCCTGGTTCAGTCCTGGTTTAGTCCTGGTTCAGTCCTGGTTTAGTCCTGGTTCAGTCCTGGTTTAGACCTGGTTCAGTCCTGGTTCAGTCCTGGTTTAGTCCTGGTTCTGTGTAGTGTTGCTTTACTTCACTTTGATGTATTTTTCTTTATAAAACTGTAAAACAAACACATAAAACATGATCAGTCTCTAAAGACAAAGAATCACATAAAGACGTGACAAACAGATGCTAGCACGTTAGCCTCAGAGCGGGTAATGACCGGGAAAACAATGTGACGTCTGTTAGCATAGCTAGTAGCAATTAGCATTGGTAAAAACACAAACACAGTCTTAGCAAATCAACAGAGTCAAACAGAAATCACATCTGGACACAACAAGTAAAAAAACAAACAAACTTACAGACGTAAACTCCGTAAACTCATATTTCAGCACTTTATATGTCACAGCTCTGTGCTCCCACTAGAGGGCGATGTGCACCACCTGGTCTAGTCCTGGTTTAGTCCTGGTTTAGTCCTGGTTTAATCCTGGTTTAGACCTGGTTTAGTCCTGGTTTAGTCCTGGTTTAGTCCTGGTCTAGTCCTGGTCTAGTCCTGGTTTAGTCCTGGTCTAGTCCTGGTCTAGTCCTGGTCTAGTCCTGGTCTAGTCCTGGTCTAGTCCTGGTTTAGTCCTGGTCTAGTCCTGGTCTAGTCCTGGTCTAGTCCTGGTCTAGTCCTGGTCTAGTCCTGGTCTAGTCCTGGTTTAGTCCTGGTCTAGTCCTGGTCTAGTCCTGGTCTAGTCCTGGTCTAGTCCTGGTCTAGTCCTGGTCTAGTCCTGGTTTATGCTTCAAAATTTTAAAACAAAAACTGTAAAGTTAAGAGTTCACCACAAGATGTCAGCAGAGCTCAGAGGTTGCGGGTCAGACTCCTGGTCTCTGAGTGCGTTGCTCGGAGGTTGTGGGTCAGACTCCTGGTCTCTGAGTGCGTTGCTCGGAGGTTGTGGGTCAGACTCCTGGTCTCTGAGTGTGTTGCTCGGAGGTTGTGGGTCAGATTCCTGATAAGGCTGTGGATCATTGACCTGTGAGGAGGAAGTGATGCGTACATGTGTCCTCGCTCTCACCTGAGTTTACGGCACTTCCTGATCTCGCCGCAGGTTTTATCAGCTCAGTGTTTTTATATCTGCACCGTCAGAGGTCAAAGGTCAAATATTACGCACAAGGGATTATGTGAACTTTACGCTGCGTTATAAACCCTCAAAAACAGACCTGGAGTTGTGTTTTGTTTCATTCACATGTTTGAGTCACTTTATTATTAGTCTGTTACATCTACAAAGATCAAAACGCTCTGCTCCACCTTGTGATGTCATCAAGTGGTAGTTTTCAAGTGAACAGCTCCTTTTAGTTTAGTTCAGTAAAGTTTGGCAGCTCCAGAGCTGAAATCAACCAAATGATTCTAGTGAAGGTGTGTGGAGTTTAAAAACACAGTGGAGCACTTCCTGTATCACCACATGATGACATCACAAGGTGGAACAGAATGTTTCCAGTTTGAGAGAAGAACCCAGCCTAAATGTGCAGAGTTTATGTGTTAAAGATGTTTGAATGAAAGAAAACACAACGACTCCAGGTCTGTTTGTGACGAGGAAACACTAGAGCAGAGGTCAAAGGTCAGAGAGCAGAGGTCAGAGAGCAGAGGTCAGAGGGCCCTTTAAGTTTTAATACTAATCATTTTATTTTATTTAAAGTTCAAATTAAATCATATCCTCAGCTTCAGATGTGGCAGTACTCAGTTACATTTAGTTGAGTAACTTTATAAAGTAATTGTACTTTCTAGCTGTGTACTTTTACTCCTAATTGAGTAATATTTTTACTGAAGTAACAGTACTCGAGTACTATGTTCTGCAGTGTAACAGTACTCTTACTCGAGTACTTATCTGATGTTATGACTAATCCAGGTTTAACAGTGTTTTCCTCTGGGTTAAACCTGAACTTGCCTCATGTTCAGTCCTCCCTCTTACGGGGGGGTTGCTAGTTCTATTCTTCTATACTCCTGACTGAAGTACTGCTCCACTGAACAGCTCAAACAAAAGTCAAAGTATTTGTAAGAGAAACTGTGGACGTATGATCAGATTTATCATGTGACGTTAACGTAGACTCAGGTCTGACGTCTGTGTGTCCCTGTCACGGGGCGGTTGCTGGTTCGATTCCCCCGTCTCCTCTGGTTTGAGCTGTTTCGATGGAGGTGGAATCCTCATGGAGCTGGGTTTTTGTGTTTGTGATTAGGATGTTTGCACAGAGTTATTAAAGCCACCCTGACGGGCTTTTTATGACGGGACAAAGGTCAGAGGTCAAAGAGCGCCAACTCGTCTCTGTCTTTGTCTCTCTCTCCTTCTCCCTCTTCCCCCTTTTTCTCTCTCTCCTCTCTGTTATTTAATACATTACTGAATAACAAATACATTTAACTTTATTTCTTATTTAATAAATTAAATATCAATGTATTAATTTAATTTGCAATAAAAACATTTGGTTCTAAAATCTCTGAGCCATAAGAAAAATGTAAGATTTTCAAATAAACAGCGTAAAGTCAAAGTCTGTTAAAGGAGAGTTTCATGTTGTCTGCTCCTTTAAACTGTAAAGAGCCTTAACGAGAGTCATAAAAACATCATTACTCTTTAATTAAGTGTAAAATAATAAATGAGCCGGACTCTAAACAAACAAAAAACAAATCAACCACAATCAGAAGTGAACAGTTCAAATAAAATATAAATAAATATAAACGTGTGGGGGTTTAACAAAATAAAAAACAAAACAGAACTTTTAGATTTTATTTGAGAAAAGAACATTTATAAACTGTATTTATATATTTTTATTTATATGAGTAAAATATTTGTTCATTTTTTTGTTTTTGTTTATTTAACCTAAAATTCTGTTTTTTGGTTTTTTTTATTTACACAATTAGAGACGACATTAATTACACTTGTGATTTATATATTTATTATATTTAAATTTGAGTCTTTGTTCATGGCACTGTGGATATTCTTCTCTTATCTTTGTATATATATATATATATATATATATATATATATATATATATATATATATATATATATATATATATATATATATATATATATTTTTTTTTTTTTTTTTTTTTCTTTGTTTGGTTGTTTTTTTAATGTTTGCTTTTACAGTTCAGAGTTTAGTTTATCTGTATGGGTTGTTTTGTTTTATTTTGTTTTTGTTTTTTGTTTTTTTACATTTTTTAAAACATTTTTTGTTTATTTAATATTCAAACTTTTTTTTTTTATTTGTATAACTCACAACATCACACTTAAAAGACACACACACACATGCACGCACATATACACACACACACTCACCCCCACACACACATATAAACACACACAAACACATAAACACACACACACACACACACACCCCCACATATATAAACACACACACACACACACCCCAACACACCCCAACACACACACATAATCACACACACACACACCCCAACACACACCAACACACACATGTAAACACACCCCAACACACACACCCCATCACACACACACACACACACATATAAACACACACTCACATTTGAAATGTGAAATCTGTTTTTATGAGAATCACGTCGCTGTAAAACGAGTTTTTATGAGACGAGCCGTAAAAAACGCTCCATAAACGAGAGCGAAAGTGGAGCACGCTCAGTCTGACCTGATTCAACCTCAGACCAGGACTAAGACCAGGACCAGGACTAAGACCAGGACTAAGACCAGGACCAGGACCGAGACCAGGGCCGAGACCAGGACCGAGACCAGGACCAGGACCGAGACCAAGACCAAGAAGAGGACCAGGACCGAGACCAGGACCAAGACCAGGACCGAGACCAGGAACCAGAGACCACAGAGACAAGGCCATTTTGTGTTGAGGATCCTGCAGCACTCACCTGTCCTCACCTGTCCACACCTGTCCTCACCTGTCCTCACCTGTCCTCACCTGTCTACACCTGTCCTCACCTGTCGACACCTGTCGACACCTGTCTACACCTGTCCTCACCAGTCCTCACCTGTCAAAGTACATGCTGGTAGATCCTGGGAGTCATACATGTGCTAAAACATTTCTAAAATATCTTGTTGTGGTTCAAATTTTGCAAAAAATTAAAAAAAGTAAATCAACTCAAACAGAAATATCACGTTTATTTTCCAGACGAATAAAACAAACAGCCTTTTGAGAAGAAAGTTTTTACGTAACTTACTGTAAAACTCTGATTGATATTTAGTGCAGGTTCTATCCACCAAACCATGTGAGAGTAGGCTCTGTGCACAGCAGTATGCTAGTTAGCTCACTGTATCTCAAAGCTAACAGTCACTTTTATTAAAGTTAGAAAAGATGAAATAAACAACCTTTTAAAATTCTAATTAAGGAAAATAAAAACTACCCAATTATTGTTATATGAAGAACACTTAAGTTTGCGGTGTTGTTTTAATATTTACCATGCCTCAAAATTAGCATTAGCATTAGCATTGAGACACAAACATGTCTCTTTCTAAACACAGAAGTGCCCTCCCTGTCCACCCCCTAACCTCTGACCCCTGACCCCCAATCCACCTGCAGCTCCATGTCCACCGCCTGATCTTTAAATATTTATTCATTTTATCGTGACTCAGAAAAAACTCATAGGAATTAAACTGGACAGAGACTGTCTCTGTGCACAGAGACTATAGAAAAACATGAAGACCTGTCATTTGAACTTTAACTCATTTTTTAGGACACTTTTTATAGACAGGTGTGTGAACCCCGTTACAAATAGGCTCGGTAATATCAGCATTTCATGACAGAAAAGGGTCAATAAATACTAATAAATAAGTTAATTAAAATGTGATTAAAATAACTTAAAACAAAATTATTATAAATATATAAATATAATTAGCAAAACTAATATTTGGCTTTTATTATTTATTTATTTATTTTTATTTAATTTTTTATTTTTTTTAAGAATATTGTTTGTTTTTTTAAATAAAGTTTTTCAAACGCCCCTCCCCCACCCACGAGGCCGCGCAGCAGCGCCAGGCCTGTTACAGCAGCGCGAACGAGCACGCCCCGCGGTGTGAACGAGCACGCACAGGAGCAGAAAACTAGAGAAATATTAAAAAGACCTGTTCTACTGGACCGAAGGAGGAATGTGAGCCACATAAGAGTTTAAGACGTTACGAGAAGATTTTAGGTGAGTTTTATGTTTTATTTTGTCTGCTTTTGTAATGTACATTATTCTGTGGTTAAACGAGGTAATTAAAACAGTTTAAACTGGACGAAGACGGCAGAAAACGGCTTATTTATGTTAATTATAGTTTTATTTGATATTGTTTATGCCTGAACATATTTTATTTTATGTATTTTGGGTATATTTAATGTGAAAAACATGCTAAAACGTTGTAGCACTGAGCAGCCGCCATTTTGAGTTTTCACAAAGTCACGTAGCCCCGTCCGACGCTCCGCTTCATTTAGAGCAGTTTTATTCTTACTAAATTAATTAAAGTTATGTTCTTCGTGGTCTGTTCTGCAGGACAGGGTTTGTTCCACCGGGAGAAGCTGGAAGAAGGTTCTGGACTGTAAACTTCCCACTGAGACGCAGACAGAGCCAGGAGCGCGGCGCGTGCTCCTCCTACAAACAGCGGACTGAGGTAGGACTGAGGTAGGACTGAGGTAGGACTGAGGTAGGACTGAGGTAGGACTGAGGTAGGACTGAGACACTTTACACCTGACATGGGCAAACTACGGCCCGGGGGCCACACACGGCCCTTTAGGCTTATTAATCCGGCCCACTGAACATGACCAAATTATATTAAAATAGAAAAGGGTAAACCTTGTTCACTTTACCTTTTCAACAAGCTGTTGTTCTTTTTGCACTTGATAAAACTGAATGTGAGTTTTTCTGCTGTTTATTTAACTGAAATTTACTAGATAGTTTACTAAACTAATGAACATTTAGATTTATTTGGATTTATGACAATTTTGTAAACTTTAAAGGGGCACATGGTGTAAACGTAAAGTTACAACTGATTTGAGAAATACATTGAACTTAAAGTAGAGCTTGAAACATAAAGAAAAAACAAATTAAAACCAAACCTTTTATTTGAACTTAAACTGAAAAGTTAAGACTGAAACAATATAAAAAGGTGTTTTAAAGGTGCCTTATGTAACAGATTTCTGGCTCTTTATGTCTGTTAACTGTTTTCTTAAAACTTTGCCGGGTTTTCCATTTAAATTGAACTTGACTGTGGCTCTTTTTACATGTCACTCCTCTGAACCTGTAACTGCTCCATTCACTTGTTTTCCTCTGCCTAATGGAAAAGGTGCTAGGTGCACCAACCTTCATGAGTCAAATGTTATTGCTTTGTTGAGAATGTTCCACAGTATGGCATTAAACAGATGATAAGCAGGTGATGCCATTAAGCCCAGTTCCACGTCAGATCTGTGGAGTGTTTTCACTGGATTTTTTACAATAAAAAATTCTGTAATGAAATAAATGATGGATAGAGAAGTTTTTAATGCCGTACTGTGGAACATTCCAGTCAAAGCAATAACATCTCCATGGAGACAAGCAGTTGACCTTATTTTACAGCGACATTGTTCTTACCTGAAGTCTCCCTCTGCCCCCTCCCCCGCCTGCGCCTCACCTGTCACTCAGAGGCGCTGCTCCGTCTCTCAGCCAATCAGAGCACAGGAAACATCGTCTACAGCCCCGAGCCAATCATGGACCTCCTCCTCTGCCTACATCAGCCAATCGGAGCGCAGAAGACATCAGCCAATCAGAGGGCAGGGGTTTATCTGCCGCTGTGACCTTTGAACTCTGCTGAAATGAGAGGAAATGTCGTCTGCGTTTTCAGTTTGAAGCAGAGTCACATTTTCAGAAACACGAGCGCATCATAAAAATATACTTTTATTTAAAATGCAAGGCCATAAAACAACATGGGTCAGAATCAGATCAGGGGAATGTTGTTGTTATTGTTATAATTCAGGCTCAGTGTTGAGAAATAACTGAATATATTTACTCTGGGTAGTTCTGGGTGCTACTTTAGAGTACCTTATTCTGGGACAGTCACTCTTTCATTAGGAGATATTCTGAACGCAGTACTCTGATTAGCCCATGTACCAGAGTACTTTACAAAATGCACTTTACCTTGTGTATTATTTTACTTTCTGTGATTCTTCAGTCTCTGTTCAAACTGGTGAAATCTGTTTTTACTTTGTGTAAGATGCACTAATGAGTTTTACAGTTTTATAGCAGTTTATTTTTTTTTTAATTTGTTTTGGTGCCGCTGTTATCACGAGATTTTATGAGAACGTGAGAGAATACGAAGCCACAGGGTCTACATGCATGTTCAGCCGTTACCATGGTGACACGATGCACACATTAGCATAAACACTGTCAAAGCTGTTTTAAAATAGTCTGAAAATTAGGAGAAAAAAAAAGCCAAAATGGATTTAGACAAGACCGTTCAGGAGCCTGTGGTCAGTCCGAGCATTCATGGTCCTGTTTAGGAGTTTGATTTTCAACAAAAAGGTGAGAGTGACTAACTGAAACACTTTTGGCTAATGCTAATGCTAGCTATCTTGCGACTGTCATGTTATTGAAGACGTTCTTGTTTAACATCACAAATCAGTCAGTTCTTTATGATCGAACTGAGTTAAAACAAAGCACAGATTAAAGTCTAAGAAAGATTTAGACAGAGCGGTGCCTCCTGTTAGCTTCAACCTCCAGAGAATGTTGGTGACGTTAGCTGCAAAGTATCAGTAGGTTTGTCGTTTGAGTTTGAAAATCCCATGGTGTGATGGGTCATAATCTCATAAGACTTTTGTTCCGTTTGTGGGAAAATAAATAAAAGTTATTCTGGAGATAAAGAGAAAAAAGGGAAGTTTGAGAGAAGAGCAAACAGCGCCATGGAAACGTTTATGAGGCTTCAGTCACCGGGAGGGAGGGGCTTAGAGCCGAGGGCCCGGTTACAGGTCAAATCTGCGGAGAGGCGACGCTCTTCACAGTAAGAACGCCTGTTTTTGAGAAATAAAAACATCATTTATTACCATATTCTGAAACATTCCAGGTCAATGACATCTCCATGGAGAGGAACACTAGAAAGATTACACAGTGCAGCTTTAAAACATGACTCAAGCTCAGTACGATTGCATTGGCCGGTCAAAAACAGACCCACTCCTCCTCCTACTGGTCAGTCACACTCCAAGTGAGTGACAGGTGGGTTCAACCAGTGACAGGGAAGTGGGCGGGTTTAAGAGAAGAGTTAGTCACCACTTCATGTAAAACAAGGGGGTATTAAAGAGGACGTATTTACTGCTATGGGGTATTAAAGAGGACGTATTTACTTCTGTGGGGTATTAAAGAGGACGTATTTACTTCTGTGGGGTATTAAAGAGGAGGTATTTACTGCTATGGGGTATTAAAGAGGACGTATTTACTTCTGTGGGGTATTAAAGAGGACGTATTTACTTCTGTGGGGTATTAAAGAGGAGGTATTTACTGCTATGGGGTATTAAAGAGGACGTATTTACTTCTGTGGGGTATTAAAGAGGACGTATTTACTTCTGTGGGGTATTAAAGAGGAGGTATTTACTGCTATGGGGTATTAAAGAGGAGGTATTTACTTCTATGGGGTATTAAAGAGGAGGTATTTACTTCTGTGGGGTATTAAAGAGGAGGTATTTACTGCTATGGGGTATTAAAGAGGAGGTATTTACTTCTATGGGGTATTAAAGAGGAGGTATTTACTTCTGTGAGGTATTAACTGTAACTTATCACATATTTAGATCACCGTGTTTCCTTTTATTGTTTTGAAAATGCTATATTCACCTCAGAAAAATGTATTTGTTTTATAAGTTTCACTTTCGACTTTGGCTTTGAGTCTCCCCTCTCTTTGCTCTCTGTGCTAAGCCCCTCCCCCTTCAGATCACTATCACAACACAATCAGGTGCATCCCACTAATGAAACTACTGCACATCACATCAGGTTTGTGAAGTTGCTGTGTAGTTTTCTGTCATGTTTTTTGCATATTTATGGAGAACTGTCGTGTGTTGGGTGACGTAGGCTTCTGGGCGGAGCCTCGTACAGACTTAACCATAAGGTGAGTTTGAATAGGGATCTTCAGGCGTGTTTCTGATGAGGGAACAGTGTTATAACATGGGAGGAAGGCAGAATGGCAGAACACCCCTTTAATGAACGTCTCATTTGTGGATGTAGAATAATAAAATCCAAACGCAGAATGAGAAATTAAAACTTAGATCGATTCAGTTTAAATAAATCTTTAGTTTAAGCAAATTACAGTAAATTTACACATTTATAAAAATCACATTTTACATTCATTTGGTCACATGACGCTGAGGCGCGCTCTGATTGGTCAAAACATTCACTCTTTTACAAAAACAGTAAAAACTTGTCATTTAAGGCACAAGCCACAGTGTCGGCCATTTTGTGAAGGGTGATTCAGAAAAGTATGCACTTGTCTTTTGGGCTTTAGCTTCACATTTATAACTTCTATTTTTTATATTTCTGAAAGTGAAAACCTGAGCAGTCCTGATTTTTTGGTAAGAGAAAGCTACAGTGTTTTCCAGCAGAGGGCGCAAGGACTCGGCCGGAGCACTCAGGAAGTTAGAATAAGGCTAGACGCTAAAGCTGCTAACAAACAAACATGCAGAAAGGTGAGAGGAATCACACAGAGGGAGAGTCTAGACCTGCTCAAAATCAGGTCCAAGCCACGTCTAAACCAGGACTAAACCAGGACTAAACCAGGTCTAAACCAGGTCTAAAACATTCGGGTCTAACCTAGGACTAAACCAGGATAAAAACCAGGTTGGAATCCCACTGCAGACTTATAGTTTTACTCCCAATTGTAGGAGAAATCAGTTCAAGTTTGATGCCATTTTGGCTCCAGTCCACAACACGAGAGCTGCTCCAGAGTCCAGGTTCAGATCTGCAGTCTCTCTGAGCGGCCACTAGGGGTCAGAATGTCACTGGAACGGGGGACAAAGGGCTGACCCGTCTGTGCCACTCCTACAGAAGGTCCGTGGTTCGATTCTTGGATTGCATGTGGTCTTTGGGTGGAGTTTGCATGTTCTCCCTGTGTCTGGGCCATAGACTGTATATATAAATGGACATAGCCAACCTGCTAGCCGCTGCGTTCCAAACAGGAAGTGAGCGTAGGCCTGCTTCAGGTTCCAGTTCCTTTTCTATTGAAAAACGGTGTCCCCTCTCACTATAGCCGCTGCTGTCAGACTCGTTTTGGTCTTAAATGTTCGTATTAACCCTCTACATGATCCTGGGGTTTTTATTTCACTATTGTGTCTGTAAATCAAGATATGAACATTAATAACAGACAAATCAGGTCCTTCTTTCCCTGAGGTGACTCCAGCTAGCAGTTAGTTTGATTAAAATCGTTACTAAGCGCCCGCTTCTTGTCAAACCAGCGGTGCGAGCGGGAAGGGGCGTCACCATCAACAGCCTCACTCCAGATTGGCTCTTTGGTTGCTATGATACTTGCAGTCGAAATTCCAAATATGGAACTGGGCTCCAGATTAGCCGCTAGCCTCGATGAGCGTCATTTGGAGCTAAACACTGCGGGTGACGTCACTTTGATTATACAGTCTATGGTCCACAGAGGTTTCACCCAGAGACGCTGAAGGATGGGTCAAATGCAGAGGACGTGTTTCATAAAGGGACAGTTCCGTGTATTGTCTCACGTTGGAGTCTTTGGAGTAGTTTTATGCTACTCGAGTACAGTTTGGATGTGGTTGTGGCTGTTCTTTGCTCCGCCCTCCCTCAGGACCCTGCGCAGGTTAAACTCAGTGGAGAGCCGTCGGTCAGCGGGAGCCGCGGCGTCGAATCAGAACTCCTCCTTGATGCTGATGCTGCTGGTCACCATGGCGCTGCTGTTGCCAGGGGTGAGGGATGCGTTGCCTGGGGGCGTGGCCGTGGTGGTGGAGGACGCCGGCTGCTGCTGTTTCTTCTTGTTGATCTTTCGTTCTTTGGCGCGACGATTCTGGAACCAAATCTTCACCTGGAACAAAGAGAGACACTGGTAAAAATACAGCTACTCCTGCTACTCCGACTACTACTACTATTACTACTACTACTATTGTGCTGTGATTGGCTGCTGCCTCTCACCTGTCTCTCTGATAGGCTGAGCGCAGATGCGAGCTCTGCCTTCCTCCTGATGGTGATGTATTTGCTGTAGTGGAACTCTTTTTCTAGCTCTAATCTCTGGTGGTCGGTGTAGACCACGCGGTACTTGTCCTTGGTCCTGGTTTTACCGTCTGAAAATCACAAAAGACAAAAACCGAAACAAAAGTCACATTTAAGAGACCTGTTACACAAAATGCGTCTTCTGAAAACGTGTTCTCGGTACATGTATGTAGTTACTTCCCAGCGCCACAAACTGAGTGAGTGCGACGTCACCCACAGCGTTCGGCTCCAAATGAAGCTAATCGAGGCTAACGGTTACAGCGACGACTTCGGGGCTGAGTTCCATAGTTGGAATTCCGACTGTGAGTATCGTGCCAACCAAAGAGCCAATTTGTCGGCGAGGCTGTAGAAGGTAACGCCCCTTCCCGCACCGCTGGTTTACCAGAGAGCGGGCGCATAGCAACGGTGTCAATCAAACCTGTTGCTAACGCTAGTGGGAATGACTTCGGTGAATGAAGGCGCCCGATTTGTCTGTTATTAATTTTTACATCTTGATTTATGGACGCAGTAGTGAATAAACTCAAGAAAAACAAAAAACATTAAAATAAATTCAAAATAACAAAAAAATAATAATACTAAAATAAAAATAAAACTGGATCATCATTAACTCAAAATAACTAAAAAAAAAACTCTAAATTACAAAAAAGTAAAAAAATAAACTTAAAAAAAAAACAGAACTCAAAATAACAAAAAAAATATATATATAAATAATAAAATAACTATTAAAAAAGGAAAAAAAAAACAGGATCATCATTAACTCAAAATAACTTTTTAAAAAAAGGAAAAACCTCTAAATTACAAAAAAGTAAAAAATAAACTTAAAAAAAAAAACAGAACTCAAAATAACAAAAAAATTAAAAAATAAATCAACTCAAAATAAAAACCCCAGGATCATGTAGAGGGTTAATACGAACATTTAAGATAATGTTTAAAATGCAGAGTTCTGTTGTAACGGTGAGTTTCTGGGTCTAATCATCGTTTTCATCACATTCCACAGGACATTTCACTATATTTTTTGTTGAAATAACACGACTGTTTTTTATTTGTTTTACTTGATTTTATTTTATTTCTTTTTATGACCACTCCAACAGAACTACCCCAAACATGATTTTTATTGTTGAGTTTAAACAGTTGTATCAGTGAAATAAAAAGCCCATAAAGTGTGTCACGACCGTTTATGTTAAAAGCAACATTTGAAATGACAGTAAATGTAAATGAAATAAATCTGCTCCTTCAAAGTAAGAGTCTGATGTTGACGATATGAAATGATTTGAACACGTGTGGCTCCTTCAGAAATGGTTTAGTTTGGCTCATTTTTATGTTTATTTCATGATTTGTCCTTTCAGATGTGAGAGAACACAGCTGCTCTGAGGCTTTTACTGTGAAAAGTGAAGTGAGACAAATGTTTTTATTTTGAAGGTCCAGGTTTAACGCTGTGATTCTGTATTAACTGAACTCAAACACAGACTCGGGCTCTAATGATCCGCAAACATTTAAACACTCAAACATACCAGAGACTCCAACAGGACTAAACCAGGTCTAAACCAGGTCTAAACCAGGTCTAAACCAGGTCTAAACCAAGTCTAAACCAGGACTAAACCAGGACTAAACCAGGACTAAACCAGGACTAAACCAGGACTAAACCAGGACTAAACCAGGACTAAACCAGGTCTAAACCAGGACTAAGCCAGGTCTAAACCAGGTCTAAACCAGGGACTAAACCAGGACCTAAACCAGGTCTAAACCAGGTCTAAACCAGGACTAAGCCAGGTCTAAACCAGGACTAGACCAAGTCTAAATCAGGACCTAAACCAGGACCTAAACCAGGTCTAAACCAGGTTTAAATAAGGGTCTAAACCAGGAGTAAACCAGGGACTAAACCGGGACTAAACCAGGACTAAATCTAGGACTAAACCAGGACTAAACCAGGACTCAACCAGGATTCAACCAGGGACTAAACCAGGTCTAAATCAGGGACTAAACCAGGACTTAACCAGGACTGAACCAGGTCTAGTAGTAGTCATATACTTGTAGTATTAGCAGTATTCTTGGCACTATTCGTACTAGTATTGTTAGCGTTAGCATGTTATATTGGTCTGATTTACATGAGAGAGGTTCAGAGGAGTTCACACGTCTCCTCCTCTTCCCCCAGACTCCCAAAAACTTAAATGTCTACCAAATACTTCCTCCTCTTCTCCTCCCTCTTTCCTCCCACCTCTTCCCCCCCTTCCTCTCCTCCTCCCCCTCCATCCTCTTTTTCCTCTCTTCTTTCCCCATCCTCAGAAAAACTTACAAATGTCTACCAAATACTTCCTTCCTCTCCTCCCCCTCTCCTACTCCTCTCTGCTCCTCCTTCTCTCCTCCTCTCTTTAAAGTCTGTACCTGTTTTTTTTCTCTTAAAAACATGAGAAACAGAACACTTTACATTCTGAACACCCTAATTATTCACGATGATGAGTTAACGAGCACAACTTTCAGAGACCAGAGCGGAGTTTGCAGTCACGGTAATGCTAACAACTACTAGCATGTTAACGCACACTTCCTAATTCTCGGACAAATTAAGCCTTTACAATTAGATGCAGACTGTACACAGCAGACTTATTTTGGCCTCGAGAGCTGCTTAAACAACATCTGCTCTGTATTTGAGTCTCCTCCATAGTCTATTAAATAAATAGGCTAACCTGCTAGCCGCGCGCTTGATCTACTCTGGCTCCATTTCACTTTCTATTGAAAAACTATCGCCCCTCTCTCCGTCTCTGCTGCTTCAGACTCATTTTGGTCTTAAATGTTCATATTAACCCTCTACATGATCCTGGGTTTTTTTTATTTTGAGTTTATTTATTTATTGTTATTTTGAGTTGTTTTTTTGTTTTTTTTGTAACTTTTTTTTTTTTTGTTATAATTTTTTGTAATATAGAGGATTTTCCTTTTTTTAAGTTATTTTGAGTTGATGATGATCCGTTTTTGTTTTTTTTTTCATTTTTTGATATTTATTTTGAGGTTTTTTTTGTTATTTTCAGTTTATTTTAATGTTTTTTGGTTTTTTTTGTTTTCTTGTTTGAGTTTATTTTTTACTTTTTTGTTATTTTGAGGTTTTTCCCTTTTTTTTGTTATTTTTGATGATGATCCTGTCTTTTTTCCTGTTTTTTTTAGGTATTTTAAATTGATTTTTTTAATTTATTTTGTTTTTTTGAGTTTATTTTTAGTTTTATGTCCCCTCTCTCTGTCTCTGCTGCTTCAGACTCATTTTGGTCTTAAATGTTCGTATTAACCCTCTACATGATCCTGGGGTTTTTATTTCACTATTGTGTCTGTAAATCAAGATCTGAACATTAATAACAGACAAATCAGGTCCTTCTTTCCCCGACGTCGCTCTTGCTAGCATTAGCCCCCTGCCAAACCAGCGGTGCAACAGCTTCAGATTCCAGATTGGCTCTTTGGTTGCTATGATACGTGCTGTCACATATAGGGTCACAAATTGGCCGCTACACCTGCTCCAGCCTCGATGAGCTTCATTTGACTGGAGCCGAGCGTCTGTGGTCTCTTCATATCGTCTCTTTAAATATGAAAATGACTCGTCTGTGAACAGTGGCACATTCACACGTCTCTGTCCTGAGAGAGGGAGGTGTCTTGCTCTTATAAAGGTACAGTTGTTCCAAAAAGTTTGAATGTGTAAATGTTGAATTGTTCACTGGTATAAAGTACAAATCTGAAAATGATGCTTTCACAAGTTTTGAGCATAGACTGTATAAATGGACATAGCTAACCTGCTAGCCATCGCGTTTGAACAGGGAAGTGAGCGTGAGCTGCCTCCTTTCCTCCAGGTTCGTCCCGCTAGCGTTAGCAACAGGTTTGATTGACAGCGTTGCTAAGTGCCTGCTCCCTCCCCATTGGCTCTTTGGTTGCTATGATACTCGCAGTTGGAATTACAATTATGGAACTTGACTGCAGATTAGCCGCTATAACTGCTAGCCTGGGTGACGTCACACTCACTCAGTCCACTTCTTCAAACACGCTATGATATCAGCCTGTTTAGCCCCGCCCCCTCTAGCCCCGCCCCCTGCTGTTTTACAAATAATTTTGAGACAAACTTGGCACAACAAATTTGTGAAAGTGCAATTTTCAGATTTGTGCTTAAATTACTAATTAAAACCTGTAAAACTAAATTTGTAAAAAAATAAATATTTGTATTTACCAGAGAACAAATCAACATTTACACATGAACTTAAACATCACAGTGGACACGAGGGACGAGGGAGGTGTCTTGCTCAAGGACACAACATTATAAACACAGACCTTTAGGACATTGTGTAAACGATGGGGTGAGCAGCAGTAACACTCAGGGCCGTTCATCACATTCATTTGACTCTTTTGATTAATTTTTGTTCTTAAAAATCAAGGTTTTTGAAAAGCTGCAAAATTGTGAAATGGAGGATTATTATTTTAACTTTAGGTCACAATATAAATAAACCTACTAATAATAAGAATAATACTAATAATACTACAAATAATAATGCTATTAATTTACAATAATAATAATAATTTACTATTATTATTATTATTATTATTATTATTATATTCTTTTAATCATAATAATAATGGATCCTCAGCCTAAAATCCGTCTTAACTGACTGAAGGGTTGGATTTTTAGATTAGATTAGATTTTTAGGCCAACACAATGTTAACTATAATAACATAATTACACTGTTATTAATTAAACATATTAATTATACTGTTAATAAACTTTTAATTACACTGTTAATAAACTGTTTTTAATGATGCTGTTATTAATTAAACTTAAATACACTTATTAATTTATGTTGCTAATTAAACTGTTTTAATGACTCTTTCAGTCCCCGTGTTTCATGTGTTTGTAAAAGGTGAACACTGCGGCTGTAACGGCCTCAGACTCACAGTGGAACATCATGAAGTATAAGTACTATAGTACTTAAGTATAAATCTGAGGTACGTTAAGAAATTTAAAGTGTACTTTTTACTTTTACTTCAGTACATATGAGAGCAGTATCTGTACTTTCTTCTTCACTACATTTTTGAACAGGACTGAAAAGTAAAAGTATTTTTTATTACTGTGTGAGATCTGCTGAACAGGCTGAGGTTTATTTTTAACACGTAACAAAAATATAAAATAGTTTCTGTTGAACAAAATGCAGCTCAAATCTTTATCAAAATCTCTACATTTGAATCTTTATTAGATCTGAAAATCCGCATGAAATATTCAAACTTTTCACTCTGTAATTACATTTTTAAATACTTTTGCTTTAGTAGATTTATGTATTTGATACTTTTACTTTTCCTTGAGTATTTTTTGCTCGGTCTGTACTTTTACTACTTCCAGCGCTGCTCACTGTTTCCAGACTTTAAGGTTTAAAATATATAAATAAAACTGTATTTATTTGTACTAATTATTCGTTAAGTGCTTTAAGTTTTAAATGTTACGTTTGTATTTGTGAAAATCTAACGGCGCCATTTTAAACCTCGAGTCTCAGATGTTTAAAAGGTTCATTTCTCCATCAATGACAGATTTAAAATAAAACAAACTAAATCTCGTGTGTGTTTGTGTCAAACTCACTGGGGTTGCTGGGCGGGGCGCTGCGGCGGATCCACTCGTACGGGGTCCGTCTCTGCGGGGAGCCCGGGGACAGCGGCCCGGAGGACGAGCTCAGGCCGCCCGAGGAGCTCAGAGAGGGGGGCAGCAGCGGCGGAGGAGGCCCGGGGTAATCTGCGGGGCTGAAGCCGAGGCCCGGAGCCACCGAGGCGGAGACAGGAGGAGGCTGCGGCCCGGCGGCTGTGAGGGACCGGGGAGGGGGACAGAGAGGGACAGAGGGACCGGGGAGAGGGACAGAGGGACCGGGGGGAGAGACAGAGAGGGACAGAGAGACCGGGGAGAGGGACAGAGGGACCGGGGGGAGAGACAGAGAGGGACAGAGGGACCGGGGAGAGACAGAAGGTTAAGATGGACACACGTGGAGTGAAAAACGCAGTGATCTTTAGAGTAAATGTCCTGATGAGGATTTAGTTTTTAGAGGCTCGTGCAACAATAACCGTCTGTCACATTAAATCAAATATCATCTTATAACAGTTTCAGAGCATTTGGTCTTAAAAACTGCACTTAGATCACAAAAAATAGATGACTAAAATAAAAATCTGTGTTTCCAAACTAAATAAAATAAACTCCAAACATAAAACAGGAGACTACGGAGGCCCCATATGGTCCAAAAATTACCGGGACTATATTTAGCATCACAAAAACGCACTTATTTTCACATTTTATTATCAAACACATAAAAGTAACTACACTGGGCAAAAGAGACGAATTAAATATTACATGTAAATTATTTATATTATTATTATTACTACTACTACTACTACTATTATTATTATTATTATTATTATATTTTTATTCTTTATTCTCCCCGCAGTCTACGGGACACAGAGCGGTACCTGCGGGCGGAGCGGCGTGTCCGTGGCCGTAGTGAGAGGACCAGTCGTCCCGGGGCGGAGGAGCAGCGTAGGCCGTGCTCCAGGGGCCGGGCGCGGGCTGTGGAGCCGGAGGAGCCTCGCTGAGCCCGGGGTGAGCGTGGTGATACGCGGCGAAGTCCTGGTACTGAGGAGGAGCCACGAAGCGACTCTGAGCCGGGTACAGCGGCTCTTTGTCCAGCTGCAGGTAGTACATGGTCCCGGGGCCTGAGGGGTCCAGCCTGGAGCGAGGGCCAGCGGGGGCAGGACTCAGGGGTGTCCGGGGCGAGGAGGAGGCCCGGGAGAAGAGGGAGGATGCCCGGGGTGGAGTGACCGGGGAGAGGAAGGAGGACACCCGGGGCGGAGGAGAGGAGAGTCGGGAGGGTTGACCAGACCTGAGCCTGGGACTGTGGTCCAAGTCCAGAGGAGGCCCGGGGTCAGCAGCGGGTCACACAAAAAACAGTAAAACCCAAAGTAAAACCAAGTTAAGTCCAAGCGGAGTCTGGTTCAGGTCCTGGTTCAGGTCCGAGCTTGGTCTGTCCGACAGCAGGACTGTGGTCTCACCTGTGCGCACTGACACCTGTCCTCGCGCCGCAGCGTCATCACTTAAAGCTGCGGTCATGTGACTTTTATGACCCTGCTCCTCGCGCGCACAAACCGAGGGCGTGGACCAGGACCAGATCTGGACTTAGACCCGGACTCAGGCTCCAGATGCTCCGGAACTTAGACCTGCTCCTGGGTCTATGGGGATAGTTTAGTCCTGGTTCAGTCCTGGTTTAGTCCTGGTTCAGTCCTGGTTTAGTCCTGGTTTAGTCCTAGTTTAGTCCTGGTTTAGTCCTGGTTCAGTCCTGGTTTAGTCATGGTTTAGTCCTGGTTCAGTCCTGGTTCAGTCCTTGCTAAGTCCTGGTTCAGTCCTGATTCAGTCCTGGTTTAGTCCTGGTTCAGTCCTGGTTCAGTCCTGGTTCAGTTCTGTCTTAGTCCTGGTTCAGTCCTGGTTTAGTCCTTGTTCAGTCTTGGTTTAGTCCTGGTTCAGTCCTGGTTTAGTCCTGGTTCAGTCCTGGTTCAGTCCTGGTTCAGTTCTGGTTTAGTCCTGGTTCAGTCCTGGTTTAGTTCTGGTTTAGTCCTGGTTCAGTTCTGGTTTAGTCCTGGTTCAGTCCTGGTTCAGTCCTGGTTTAGTCCTGGTTTAGTCCTTGTTCAGTCCTGGTTTAGTCCTGGTTTAGTCCTGGTTTAGGCCCGGTTCAGTTTTAGTAGGTATGGGAGGGCATCTGACACACTGGTGTTTATACTTGGGAGTCACGTGCCGCCGTCATGACGCTGTCACGCTTGTCGGGCGTCAGTGAGATGCGCGCGTGCGGCTCAGCCTCATTTGCGTAACAGTCGCGCGCCGCACTTCAAAGGCCGCATCAAAGGCAGCGCCAACGAGCCGACAAACGAGCGCGAGACAAAAGAGCCGCGAGTTCAAACAGCTCACACCGTCACGTGACCGAGGCGCGAGCGTGGGAACGGAACTGAGCGAGGAAACACCGCGAGAACACACGGGAAAAGACGAGACTTCGGCCTAATGAGAGAAAAGGAATGTGGGGCTGTGTTTTTAGACCAATCAGACCTGACCGTACATATAAACCGCCCTAACTAACCTGTTAGCCGCCGCGTTCCAAACAGGAAGTGATCATTGGCGCACTTCCTGCTCTATCGATTCTGGCTCCAATTCACTTTCTATGTATTTCGTTCTTAAATGTTCGTATTAACCCTCTACATGATCCTGGGGTTTTTATTTCACTTTTGTGTAAATCAAGATCTGAACATTAATAACAGACAAATCAGGTCCTTCTTTCCCCGAGGTCGCTCAAACCTCTTGCGTTAGTAAACCAGCGGCGCGGGCGGGAAGGGGCGTTACCTTCAACATCCTCGCTCCTGATTGGCTCTTTGGTTTCTATGATTCACTTTCACTTTCCAAATACCCCTGATCCAGAGATGGACCTGAGCTGCAGATGAGCCGCTGTACCTGCTCCATCCTGTAGGTGACGTCACGCTCAGGTCACTTCAGTCTGTTCCAGTGACGCCGCCGCCGCAGGGATTGAACCCGCAGCTTTCAGATCACTGAGCTTAACTCATTTAGGGCCGTAGTTGTTTCTGTTTATGATTTGACAGCTCTTCAGATAATAATACTCTCATTACCGTGGTTACGACGCTGTAATGATATTATGGCGTGTCGATGGTTATATGATCCGTGTTTATGTCCCGTGTTTATGGTCCGTGTTTATGTCCCCGTGATGCCTTCATTGACCCCACGTGGCACAGTTTACATTGCGAGGCGTTTAGGGCCTCGTATACGGCGGGAAACACGGTTATTACGGCGCGTTTATGCCCCTGTCTGAGGCTGAGCAGTCATCAGTGTTAAATCATAAATACATAAAAGTTGTGCAGGAATCTAACCCGAGACCCAGGACGCTACTGCGGCTGTAAAGATACGAGAGTGTGAGACGAGAACCAGAGAGACGCTTTAAAGAAGAGGGTTCGAATAGGACGGGAAGAGATCGCTAGATTACTCAAACGCGCGTGGATGAGTCTAATACCTTTTTGTGTTTTTGATGAGGAACGGCGTTAGAACGTGGAACAAGACGGAGCCCAGAGGAGCCACCTGATGACATCACCAGGTGTAACAGAGTGTGAGCTGTGCAGAGGGAAATGTGTGAGTGAAACAGAACACAACCACAGTGAGGTTCCTGAGGAGGACACTACGAACGAGGTTAAAGCCCCACTGCGGGACATTTCCAGGGTTATAGAGAGTTTGTGACAAATTTAACAAAAACTCCACTCGGTTTGTTTAGATTTTTCGTGGTTTTAACACAGAGTTAATGGTGAGTGATGATGAACGCACTCAAACAGCTCGGCTAACGCTAGGCTAATGCTAGGGCTAGCGTCGGCCGTGATGTAACCACACTCAGACAGACAGGAAGTGGAGGGGTCAGAGCAGGGTCACTGTGGGTCAGGGAGGGGTCGTAGGTCAGCCGTCTGCTCACAGACACCTGTAAACAAAAGAGTGGGAGGAGGGAGAGGAGGAGGAAGAGGAGGAGGAAGAGGAGGAGGAGGATTTATATAGTTAAAGTTTGAGCTTTAAAGAAAACCTAATACAATATTATAAATAAATAAAACAAAACAACCAAAAACATTCAGTTCTAACGTTTTAAGCATCGTATATTATCTTTGAAACTTTATAAACCACAATATTATCAAAACTTTAAGACACACACATTAAACACACAGTTAAAGAAGTGACTGAGTGAGTGTGACGTCGACACATCAGCTCCAAATGAAGCTCATCCAGGCCAGAGCAGGTGTAGAAGGGAATCTGGAGCCCAGTTCCATATTTGGAATTCCGACTGCGAGTATCATAGCAACCAAAGAGCCAATCAGGAGAGAGGCTGATGAAGGTAACGCCCCTTCCCGCCTGCACCACTGGTTTATCAGGGAGCGGGCGCTTAGCAACGCTGTCAATCAAACCTGTTGCTAACGCTAACAGGAGCGACCTCGGGGAAAGAAGGACCTGATTTGTCTGTTATTAATGTTCATATCTTGATTTACAGACACAATAGTGAAATAAAAACCCCAGGATCATGTAGAGGGTTAATACGAACATTTAAGACCAGAATGAGTCTGAAGCAGCAGAGACAGAGAGAGGACAGTTGAACGTGCCCAGGATCACTTCCCATTTGGACCTGCTAGCGGGTTATGTCCATTTATATAAACATTGGTCCCTCGATATAATGTTTCACCTTTTGCTGTGTCACTGTTTCGCCGTTTTTTTGTGCAGTTTTGAATGCTTTTTTTTTTTTTACATCGTCTGAACGTGCATTGTGTCGTGCGTCCTGATTGGCTGTTGGACTGTAGACCATTGTGTCGTGCGTCCTGATTGGCTGTTGGACTGTAGACCATTGTCCATCAGTCTCCTCCGTGCCGTGTCTCCTGTCCAGTACAGAATGTGTTCAGACAAATTTACATAAACGTTGGATCTCAGTGTGACTCTGAAGTGCTGTACGTTTGCAATTTGTTTTCTCCCCGACAAAACCCACAATGTCGATGAAACGTTCTGCACCGACAAAGACGCCTACGAAGGTTTGAACTTTGAGAGAGTTTAAACAAGAGAGAAATGTGAGAAAATGTTAACGCCTGTGTGAGAAAAGTGTATAAAGTGTGTGGTGAGGGGTTTTACAGACAAAAACAGAGAGAATAAGTGTAAATAATAATGTTGATACTTCACGGGTTTTGCCTATTGCGGGTTATTTTTAGAACCACACAGCTGGTTAGAATTCATCGTGTCAATAGAAAAGTGAACGAGGACCTTCAGGAAACCGCAGTGGACTGGAAAGTAGGCCAAATATTTATGAAACTCGTTTTCTAGAGACATTTTACCTTTTGAATGAAGTTCGGGCCACAAACCTGAGCTGTGGAAATATGGCGGTTCCTGCGGCGCTCTCGCTGGGCGTTGGCGGCGTTAGTGGTGCGTTTAATGACCTCCTCGTGTGATAGTGAAGGTGCCGATGCGTTTAGGGCCCCATGTTCTGCTGTAAACTCTCTGCTCCTGTTTGACTCTCTAAACAGTGATGAGAGTAAAACCATAAAAACAATAAAAACATAAAGTGTCAGTAGGTCAGTGCGGCTCTGCTCCTCAGACGCACAAATGTCGCTGTAAACGGGACCAAGTTTGGAGTTTTTAACCGCGTTTCTTCTCCTTGAGCCTCTGATGTTTTATTTGGACTGATTCATGTTTGAGTTTAATCTTTAATCCACTATTTTCAAGACGCCATTTTGTCAGTTTACCCGCGTTTAACCTCCACCGGTGCACGCCCACTGTGACACGCCCACTGTGACACGCCCACTGTGACGTCCGCTCTTTCTTCTCCAGTTTTATTTTCTTAATCGTTGATACTCGTAGATTCTGCAGCGTCGCGTCGTCATTTTGGTACAAATGTAAAAAAAAGTGCTGCTCTAATGTGACGTGCATCTGTCCACAGGGGGCGCTACAGCGGCGCTTTGTTGTGACGACGTTTACGGCGACGTCAGCTCCACTGGACACCACAGTTTTCTAACGCGGAAGTCAGTGGATTTTTTTTTTTTTATTAAGCGGTTTTAGATGAATACTGTGATTTAAAATGTGTAAAATATAACAGAATGATCCACAGAGATGAGAACCATAAAGACACAAGCACAACAGGGCAGATTTAATAAAAGTGAGGAAGGCGGCCATTTTGTGTTATAACCTCTTTCACTGCTGATGGTGAGTTTTATTTTAGTGAAGTTTTCATTCGGTCGTGAGTTGAACTCTCCCCTGAGCCCTGCTGTTGTGTCGTTGGGCAGGACACTCCCTCTGCGTAAGGTTTTTCCGCTAAAGATAAAGCCGAGTACTGTAAATGACCTTTGAACCATGCACAAAGTGAGCAGGAGGAGGGCGGACATTTTGTGACTGATAAAAGCTGAAGCATCGAGGACAGGTGCAAAATGGAGGATCAGAGAAGAGTCCACAACGAAACAGACGAGAAACAACAGGATGTCATCATCTTTAAACAACTTTTACTTTACAGAGCTCTTTAACTGCATACTTTTACTTTACTGCATAATATTACTCCTACTAGAGTAACATACATATGTAACAGTGCTCTTACTCCAGTAAAAGTTGTGCTTCTTCTTCCCACTGTGAGTCTAAAGTGACTTGAACTTTATGTAACAACATGAAATGAAATGGTTTGAACATCTGTGTAAAATTATAATAAATAATAATAACAGAAATATTATTTTGAATGTTACTCTTACAGTATTAACACCTCTGTTTGTTTGGGATTGGCTCCCAAACTTTATATATATATATATATATATATATATATATATATATATATATATATATATATATATATATAGATAGATATAGATATAGATATATTTGGCCTGTAACTTGTTGAGCCTGAATATTTAAGGCTCATTGTACAAATTGTTTTCCAAATACATTAACTAAATTACTAATTTATTTATTAAATTTCAGTTAAATAAACACAGCAGATAAACTTTGATTGAGGTTTACCCTTATCTATTTATCTATTTATCTATTTATCTATTTTAATATAATTTGTTCATGTTCCATGGGCCGAATTAATAAGCCCAAAGGGCCACGTATGGCCCCCGGGCCATAGTTTGCCCATGTCTGATTTACACAGACTAAACCGAACCAGGCCTAGACCAGGTCTATATATATATATATATATATATATATATATATATATACATACACACACGTATACACACACACAATGATATATATATATGTGTGTGTGTGTATACATGTGTGTGTGTGTGTGTGTATACGTGTGTGTGTGTGTATGTGTGTGGGGGGGGGGGTGTATACCTGTGTGTGTGTTTAATGACTTTACTGTGCTCAGTTCTTGTGTGAAATGCCGTTTATTGTGGGGGTTTATGCTTCTGTCTGGAGCTCAGACTAAACACTGATCAGTCAAACCATAAATACATAAAGTTTATCATAAATACATAAATCTATAAAAAATATCATATTCTGACAGGAGCCGCCAGGTCAGGACTCCACAGAATCATCTGGAACATCTCAGACCTGGAGCTGCCAAACCACCGAACTAAAGGTAAAAGGAGCTGTTCACTTGGAAACTACCACTTGATGACATCACAAGGTGGAACAGAGCGTTTTGAGCTTTGGAGATGTGACAGACTAATAATAAAGTGACTCAAAGTGTGAGCTGAGTCCATGTTGTGTCTTTAAAAACATCAGTGACATTTTAGTCTCTGAGTTTTTTCTAGTTTATTTAAACAAACATAAAAAAGTGATCATCATAAACATTTTCTGATCATGAAAAGTGATTTTAAACTCATCTGGACTTAAGCCTTAAAACGTGTCAGAAGTGTCTTTTTTTCTTTTTTTCAAGCAGTTGTTTTTTTTTTAATCTTTGGCTGAATTTGCAGTCTCTGACCTGGTGTCTCTGTCCTGCAGCGGAAAAGAACAGGACAAAGTCTTAAACTTCAATCACTTTAAACTTCTGTCGTTCACTCACATAAATGTGATGTTTTCATATAAAAATACGTCATTTTAACTGGAAAAACTCACTAAATGTAACATTTTTTGAGACATTCAAACAGAAACATGAGTCAGATTTAAATGTCTTCATTTTGTCACATTGGACTAAAAACACAGAGGGATTTTATTTTGTACTTGAGTAAAAATTCTAATTTCGCCTCATTTTTTGAGTAAAAAACATTTTTATAAAATATACATGGAATTAGCCCATATATATATATATATATATATATATATATATATATATATATATATATATATATATATATATATATATATATATATATATATATGGCCAGTTTTAAATCACGATGTTTTAAATTAACTTTTTTTCCCTGTAAAATTTTGAAGATTTGGGCTGGAGAAAAGAACGAGATTTCCGCAACAGAAAGAACGAAAAGAGGGAAGACGAAAGAGAAGTGTGTGAAAGAGGATAAAAGGAGGACAAGAGTGAGGAAGGACAGAGAGAGGGAGGAGAGGGAGCACAGGTAAGGAAAGGAGAGGAGGAGAGAGGGAGAGAAAAGAGGGAGCACAGGTAAGGAAAGGAGAGGAAGAGAGAGGGAGGGAGGGAAGAGAAAAGAGGGAAATAGAGGGGGAGGAAGAGAGAAGAGGGAGGAAGGCAGAGAGAGAGAGAGAGAAGGAGGGGCACAGGTGAGGAGAGGGGGAGAAACGGGACAGGTGGAGGAGAGGACCATGAGATGGAGGGATGAGGTAAATATTAACTCGGTCGGTCGTAAAAGATTTTTATTGAGCCTGTTTTAAAATGAGTTTATGAGCTCAGCCTTGACACAAATCACTCACAACAGGACTATGGACCTAGGACACGAGGAGAGAGGAGACGAGGAGAGAGGAGGAGAGAGGAGACGAGGAGAGAGGAGACGAGGAGAGAGGAGACGAGGAGAGAGGAGACGAGGAGACGAGGAGAGAGGAGACAAGGAGAGAGGAGAGAGGAGACGAGGAGAGAGGAGACGAGGAGAGAGGAGACGAGGAGACGAGGAGACGAGGAGACGAGGAGAGAGGAGACGAGGAGAGAGGAGAGAGGAGACAAGGAGAGAGGAGAGAGGAGACGAGGAGAGAGGAGACGAGGAGACGAGGAGACGAGGAGAGAGGAGACGAGGAGAGAGGAGACGAGGAGAGAGGAGACAAGGAGAGAGGAGACGAGGAGAGAGGAGACGAGGAGACGAGAGAGGAGAGAAGAGACGAGGAGAGAGGAGACGAGGAGAGAGGAGACATGGATCACTCACAACAGGACTATGGACCTAGGACATGAGGAGAGAGGAGACGAGGAGACGAGGAGAGGAGGAGAGAGGAGACGAGGAGACGAGGAGACGAGGAGAGGAGGAGAGAGGAGACGAGGAGACGAGGAGAGGAGGAGAGAGGAGACGAGGAGAGAGGAGACGAGGAGAGAGGAGACGAGGAGAGAGGAGACGAGGAGAGAGGAGACGAGGAGAGAGGAGACAAGGAGAGAGGAGACGAGGAGACGAGGAGAGAGGAGACGAGGAGACGAGAGAGGAGAGAAGAGACGAGGAGAGAGGAGACGAGGAGAGAGGAGACATGGATCACTCACAACAGGACTATGGACCTAGGACACGAGGAGAGAGGAGACGAGGAGACGAGGAGAGGAGGAGAGAGGAGACGAGGAGACGAGGAGACGAGGAGAGGAGGAGAGAGGAGACGAGGAGAGAGGAGACGAGGAGAGAGGAGACGAGGAGACGAGGAGACGAGGAGAGAGGAGACGAGGAGAGAGGAGACGAGGAGAGAGGAGACAAGGAGAGAGGAGACGAGGAGACGAGGAGAGAGGAGACGAGGAGACGAGGAGACGAGAGAGGAGAGAAGAGACGAGGAGAGAGGAGACGAGGAGAGAGGAGACATGGATCACTCACAACAGGACTATGGACCTAGGACACGAGGAGAGAGGAGAGAGGAGATGAGGAGAGAGGAGAGAGGAGACGAGGAGAGAGGAGAGAGGAGACGAGGAGACGAGGAGAGAGGAGACGAGGAGACGAGGAGAGAGGAGACGAGGAGACGAGAGAGGAGAGAAGAGACGAGGAGAGAGGAGACGAGGAGAGAGGAGACATGGATCACTCACAACAGGACTATGGACCTAGGAGACGAGGAGAGAGGAGACACATAGGTCACTCACAATGAGACTATAGAGCTAGGACATAAGAAGAAGAGACAAGGAGGGAAGGAGAGAGGAAAGTAGACAAATAGGAGATGACGAGAGAGGAGGAGGAGACAAATGAGGAGACAAGGAAAGGAAGCGAAGAGAGAGGAGATAAGGAGAGGATGATGGATTAGACAAATGACTCCTAAAGAACGCAGGAGAATCGGTAAGGAGGGAGGAGACGAGGTAAGGAGGGAGGACAGGAGGAGAGAGGAGACGAGGTAAGGAGGGAGGAGAGAGGAGAGAGGAGACGAGGTAAGGAGGGAGGAGAGAGGAGACGAGATAGTATAATTAAATAGTTTTGAATTATATCCAAATAATCCCTTCACTTCTTCACTTTCTCTTCTACAGTTTGAAGCCTGGGCGAAGTCACGTGTCCTTTGGCGCCCCCTGCTGGTCACTGAGCGCACTGCAGGCTCAGAGCAGGACACATCTGTGACCCACTGACCCCACCATGGACCTAGGAGACGAGGAAACGAGGAGGTAAGGAAACAAGGAGAGGAGACACTTTGGACCTACGAGACCACCAGCTCCTGACCTGTCCACTGACCTGTCCACTGTCCAGTCCTCTGACCTGTCCACTGACCTGTCCACTGACCAGTCCACTGACCTGTCCTCTGACCAGTCCACTGACCAGTCCACTGACCTGCACAAAAGAACATGTGTAAAATTTAAAAGAAACACCTCAAATTATTCCTAAAACTTCAGCCTCGTTCAGTCCTGGTGTGCGTGTTTGGAGCGCCCCCTGCTGTGCGCCTGTGTTCACTACAGTCAAATAAAGTAATGTAAAAATGATCCAAACATTTAAATCACTTCTTAATATTTAGTCTAAAAAGATAAAATTGGGTTTAAAACGCGACTAAATTAAAACTCAAACTTAATAACCTCAGTCAGTTAGTGTACTCTTATAATTTGTCTTTTAATGTTTGTTTTTTTTAGATTAAACATCCTACATTTTAGTTATTATAGTTAAATGACTTCTATCAAAAGTCGGTGATTAATAAGATGCTAAAATTAGTAGAAAAGATGTAAAAATAAATAAATAAATAATGCAGAAAATGAGGTTAGCGCATGCGCAGTACCGCTTCTCTCCGCAGTAAGATGGCGGCGCCCGTGGATCTGGAGCTGAAGAAGGTGAAGTTTTGTTCGTTTTTTGTGCTTTTAAACCTGTTTTCTGTGAGTCAAACTAACGCGGAGATAGTGTGGACTTTAACTGGAACGAAAGAGAAAACACAACTGTAAATATGTGCTTGAAAAAGAGACAAAAGGAACACAAATGTGACAGATACAAAAACGCACGCGGACAGCCCTGCCCACAGCCCCAGGACTGAACCGGGACTGAACTGGGACTAGACCTGGACTGGACCAGGACTGGACCAGGACTGGACCAAAACTGAACTGGGACTGGACTAGGACTGGACCAGGACTAGACCAGGACTGAACTGGGACTAGACTAGGACTGGACCAGGACTAGACCAGGACTGAACTGGGACTAAACCAGGACTGGACCAAGACTGGACCAGGACTGAACTGGGACTGGACCAGGACTGAACTGGGACTGGACCAGGACTGAACTGGGACTGGACCAGGACTGGACCAGGACTGAACTGGGACTGGACCAGGACTGGACCAAGACTGGACCAGGACTGGACCAGGACTGAACTGGGACTAGACTGGGACTAGACTGGGACTAGACCTGGACTAAACAAGGAAGGACTGGACCAGGACTGGACCAAGACTGGACCAGGACTGGACCAGGACTGAACTGGGACTAGACTGGGACTAGACTGGGACTAGACTGGGACTAGACCTGGACTAAACAAGGACTGGACCAGGACTGGACCTGGACTAAACAAGGACTGGACCAGGACTAAACAAGGACTGGACCAGGACTAGACAAGAACTGGACCAGGACTAAACGAGGACTGGACCAGGACTAAACGAGGACTAAGCTAGGATAAAACCGGGACTGGACTGAAACAAGGACCAAAACCAGGTCTACGCCTGGTCTAAAGCTCTGATCCAGGTCCGGCCCCAGTCTTTGCGTGTGTGTGTTTGCGCACACGTCCGTTCCGTCCGTGCGTTCCGTCCGTGCGTCCGTTCCGTGCGTTTGTTCATGTGGACCTTGTGTTTCTCAGGCGTTCTCCGAGCTGCAGGTGAAGGTCCTGGACACGCAGCAGAAAGCCAAAATGGCCGACCTCCAGATCGAGCAGCTGAGTAAAGTCCACAAACACGCTCGTCTGACACACGGCGAGATCAGCGCTCTGCCTGACAACACGAGGCTGTACGAGGGCGTGGGGCGAATGTGAGTCTGGTCACCCCTGTCCAGGATGTGTGTGTGTGTGTTAGCTGTAACTATGGCGACCTGCGTACTAACAGTTGCCATGGTGACGTTTCCAGGTTCATCCTTCAGCCCAAAGAGGAGATCAACAACCAGCTGATGGACAAGCAGAGGACCGCCGACGAGAAGATCAAGGAACTGGAGGTACAACAGGAAGGGCATCTGACGCACGGGGAGGGAGGGCATCTGGCTTTGAGGACAGGAGACTTTGGGGTTTCGCCATGGGTTTCATAACGATGCAAAATTAGGACTGTTGCCTTAGTGATTAATCATTTAAAACAAAATATCATAACTTTTGAATGGGGAAAAGTCCTTAAAACGTTGCATAGAGCAGGAAGTGGATGGACCATGATGAATTCTCAACGAAGTCAAGAAGTTATGCTAACTGGAGGCACTGCTCTGTCTGAAGCTCTGTCACTCAAGTTAGTTCTTTATGGTCAGATTGTGTTAAAACGAAGCTCAAATTAAAGTCTGACTGAACAACAGGTGAACTGAATTGTGCTGTTAAAAAAAGTCCGTCTTAAATATCACAGTCACAAGCTAGCATTAGCATTAGCATTAGCCAACAGGTTTACAGTTGCTCACTCTCACCTTTTTGTGTAAAATCAAACTCATAAACGGGACCATGCTTTAAATCCAGTTTGTGTTTTTTTTTTTTTTCCCTTGAGCTTATTTGTCAGTGTTTGGTAACGTGTGCATCGCGTCACCATGGAAACGCCTGAACATTCTGCCATAGATATACACGTAGAGCCCCTCCCCAACGAACGAATTGAAGAAATCTGTTTCAGAGCCTTAAACGAAATCACGACTGAAACCTCAGAGTTCAGGGTTTAGTGTCCTTTTTTTCCTTTTTTTTTTTAATGAGTGAACTGAAATTTGAACAATGTCGGGCTCATGTGTTAATTTCCACAACTGGCCATAAATTAATGTTTTTTTTTCCGTTTCATTTTCAGCAAAAGAAGCAGTACCTGGAGCGCAGCGTGAAGGAGGCCGAGGACAACATCAGAGAAATGCTCATGTCCCGAAGAGCTCAATAAAACAAAGACTTTTACATAAAATAAAATAAAAACATTCACTTCCTGTAGAGTCGGCCAATCAGAAACGCCCGTGCAACCGTCAGCCAATCACACAACCTTTTATTTAAACTAGGCCTGTCACGATAAACGCAACGTCGTCTTATCGTTCAGTATATTTTTTGGGGGGCTTTTTCTTTGGTCTTCTGGGAAATTTCAGACTCAAAGTAACGACTAAAGTCTTTCGTTTTGCAGTTTTATTTATTTCAGCTCATGATTTTTAACAATTTTGTAAGTTCAGAATAGTTTTTGCCGTTTAAATCTCTTGCGTTTTTGTGTCAGTGGCATAAATTCATTTCCATATTCTTGTTTATCATCTGTATTTACTCCCAACTTCAATTGTTGTTATGGCGACAGGTCTATTGTTGACAAATGTTTGAATAAAAATGTTCCCTCTCACTGTTGTTTTGGGATGTAGTAACAGTAACATTAAAGTCTTATCTAGAACCACAGCTACATGGACCATGATCCTTTGCCCTGACTGAGCACTGATCATCTCCAGAACGTGACGGTGACAGGCCACTAGAGGCGCTACAGGGCATTTTGAAGGAAAAAAAGTCTTAAAACATCATTTATTTAAAGGTTTTTCTCGCGTCTGGTATTATTTGACCTAAACTCCGCCAACACAATCCTCAAACGCAGACACAATTTGACACAAGACGGCTTTTAAGTCCAAGTCCCGGTCCAGGCCCTGGTCCAGTCCTGGTCCAATCTCTGCTCATCTGTTGTTGTTGTTGGGGTTCTGTACAAAGTTGATGTTGTAGGCCCCCGTGCTCTGGTCTTGGTTCAGCTGGAAGTTACTTGTGGAGAGACCGAAAGGACGAAGAATCATGTTTCCGAGATCCTTTAGTTTACCTGAGGAGGAAATAAATAAAATAAATACAGGACAGAACATGTATAAACTTGTGAAGTCGTAGTGCACAGTTTTGTATCATGTTTTTGTATATTTATGGAGGATTGTCGTGTGGGAGCATGGGTGATGTCGGGTTGTGGGCGGAGCCTCGTACAGACTTCCTCGTAGGGCCCGTGAGAGATCTCTAGATTACTCAAACATGGATGGACGACATGTAAACCCTCTTGAGGCATGTTTCTGATGAGGGAACAGCGTCAGAGCAGTTGATTTTCCTCTTTTGGGATTTATAGACTTTAAAACAGAAGTGGTTCGTACTCATCATTTCCTCTTTGAGTTTCTCGTTTCTCTCGTGGATCAGAGGCGGAAGTCTCTGCAACAAAACACAAGATAAAACAGAGGGTTAGTGGAAATATAGTGTGTCAGATGCCCTCCCATCCTCCTGTATCCCCGTGTGTCAGATTCCTAAACCAGGACTACATCAGGTCTAAACCAGGTCTAAAAGTAGGACTGAACCAGGTCTAAACCAGGTCTAAACCAGGATTAAACCAGGTCTAAACCAGGACTAAACCAGGTGTAAGGACTCACTATAGCGCCCCCTCTGGCAGTGCTGTTGTGTGGGTCTCTCTCTAGGACGCTCTTGTAGTCCTCCAAAGCTTCGTCCAGTTTGTCAGTTTGTTCGTAGAGTTCAGCGCGGCGGAGCAGAGCTTTGAGGTAATCAGGCTTCAGCTCCAGAGCTGGACACACAAAACACCTGTCACTGTGGACATTCAGTATTTAGAGGGACAGGGAGGGACAAGGAGGGACAGAGAGAGACAGGGAGGGACAGAGAGGGACAGGGAGAGACAAGGAGGGGCAGAGAGGGACAGGGAGGGACAGAGAGAGACAAGGAGGGGCAGGTCGTCTGTGTGTTTGTGTGTCGTCTGCAGGTCGTCTGCGTGTCTGCAGGTCGTCTGCGTGTCTGCAGGTCGTCTGCGTGTTGTCTGTGTGTCATACCTTTGGTGCAGTCGGCGATGGCTTTGTCCTTCTCCCCCTGAGGAGATGAACAGGTTTAGAGAAGTTTGAAACATGTTTTTGAATTTATTTTAAAAAATGAAATAAATTGAGAGACGTCCAAGTCGCTCAGGACGAGTCCGAGTCATGATTCACAGAGTTCAGTCCATTAAAGAGTTCTTTTTATTTTAAAACTATTTTCAACTTAAAATCATTTAAAAACATGTTTTTACTAAGAGACTGCTCTCAGAAAAGTTCACGCCTCAGTCTGTCATGTTCTAGTCACGTAGTAGCAGTAGTCGTCATATCTGTAGTAGCTGAAGTACTGCAGTATTACCAGGTGCACTCTGGCGGCCCCTCTGTTGGAGTAGAGTACTGCTCTGTCACAGCTGAAGCTCAGAGGACACAGACTCAGAGCCTCAGAGTACACACTCTCTGCTGCACACCAGTCTGAAAATACACACATATACACAACACATTTAATGAAAATACACAACACATTTAATGAACATCACTGAGTTTAAAGTCCAGATGTTTCATGTTTTTATAATGAGACTGTGTTTGGGGAATAGAACCTGAGATAAACATTTACTTCACTTAGAGCTGACTCAGTCTGCACCTGTAACTGACAAAACTGTCCCAGAAAGTCTCCAGTCTGAGTTCATCTACATGCTGCCTCCATGTGTGACCCACTAAATTTCTAAAGTCTGTGCTCAGTTTGCTGTCACCGCTCACTCACATAGTTAATATGTCACTTCAATCTGGAACATTCCCAAGAGCTTTGAAAACTGCAGTTTTCAAGCCTCTCCCTGCCAACCGCTTCATGTGGAGCCAAATGCGTCTTTATACACTCTATGGCGCTAATACAATAACGCAAATTAAAAAATAGAAATGTGCATACAGCTGAGACAAATCCAATGAGCCGTTTAATGTTTCTGAACGTGTCTGCTGTTTGAGTCTTTTCATTAGTGTTAGTGGTAGAGCTGTATGTTTTTAGAAGAGGATTTATGTGAGAAACAGTGAAAGGAGCAGTGAATGAGGAGCTGAAGATCTGAAATATTTGTTTTTTATCTGTAAAACGATTAAACTCATGATTCACCAGTTTAGTCTGTTTTATATAAATACACTGTTTCCTAGTATTTTTTCTGTATCTATAGTCAGGGTTCCCACATCTCCTGGAAATCCTGGAAAGTAATTGTTGGCCTGTTTCCCAGACATGGAAAATTAGGAAAAAAGGCCAAAGGTCCTGGAAAATACATACGTTGTCCTTGAAAATGTCTCCACACTGGATGTATGAACAGAGACTTTTACTGCAGCTTCTGTCTAAAAACAAAATGCAGGAAATTGCACCTGTTTTGCACAAACTTTAAGTCGACACAATCAAGTTCATTGTGTTCATATTTGGTGATCTACAAAACATGTTTAAATAAAATAAATAAAATTGTTATTATTGCATTAATTGAGTGCAGCGCGTAGACAATATGATAAAACTAAAAGGAATAACCTTTTTGTAAACTCCAGGATTACGAGGCCAAAAATGTCCTGGAAAATGATTTCAACCAAACTGTGGGAACCCCGATGGCTTTGGATGAACTCCCCCTGCAGGTGTGGGGTTGTGGGTGCAGTCTGGGTGTCAAGTCGACGGTTGCACACTTCACTGGCTGCATTTGAAGGCCAGTCCCATTCCTTGCACCCCACGAATGCTGCATCACTTCTTCTACGGGACAAAACGGAGTCCGCGGCCGCTACAACACACTTTTAAATGCAAGCGCTGGTTTACCTCAGCCACAACGGTGCTACATGAGACTGTTAAAATATGAATGAAAAGCAGCTGTCACGGTTGCTAGGCGACATAACGTAACTGACACATCGTAAGCGCACAGACAGCGGTTGACGTACACTCCGTGGCGTAGGCTTGTCCCGTCGTCACCTCGCCACGCCCCCTTTTTAATGGACCAACTGAACGGCAGCAGACCAAACATTATATTCTCACAGAGTTTTATGTTCAGATGTTGTGTTTTTCAGACTGACCGTGTTTTTTGAACAGCTGGTTTCCTTCGTCTTTGAGGCTGAGGCTTTGCTGCCGACGAACCTGCAACAGAAATAACCCTTCAGAATAAAGCCACACAAAACTGCCAGGCCTTCAGAATAAAACTACGACACATCTGAGAGACTGAACTTCAGACTAATCCAATAATCCAAGGCATTTCAGAACACGTTTGTAGAGGTTTAAACTACGGGATTAGCAGCTTTTACACAGAATAAGAGACGATGAGACACAGGGAGGGCATCTGACACACAGGGAGGGCATCTGACACACACAGGGAGGGCATCTGACATACACAGGGAGGGCATCTGACACACAGGGAGGGCATCTGACACACACAGGGAGGGCATCTGACATACACAGGGAGGGCATCTGACACACAGGGAGGGCATCTGACACACACAGGGAGGGCATCTGACATACACAGGGAGGGCATCTGACACACAGGGAGGGCATCTGACACACACAGGGAGGGCATCTGACTCACCTCCTTCTCTTCGTCGGTCAGATTCTTCTCCAGCTCCATCAGGTACTCTTCGTCAGTCTGCACCTGCTCCGAGGGAAACTCCGCCCCCTCCTCTTCACCTGCCGACCCCGCCTCTTCCTCTACAGAGCCCGCCTCCTCCTCTGTGCATCCTCGTGTCCTTTCCTCGTCTCCTCCCGTAGCTCCTAAAGCGTCTCCTTCGTCTGCAGCGCTCGGTTTTAGTCTCTCGTTAAACTGTTCATCGTTTTGGTTTTTCACATTTGTGTCGACTCCCGGTTCCTCTCTCAGTCTCTCGCTCCTCTCCTCCGTTGTCTCCTTGTTTTCCTCCTCTTTTGTCTCCTCCTTCTCGCTGACGTTCAATCTCTGTAACACTTCTATCGTCTCCAGAGTCTCTTCACAGTCATAAAAATTCTCCTCTTCGTCCTGTTTTTCTGTTTTCTTTCCCTCCATCGTTGCTGCAAAAATTTAATCAGAAGTAAACATTTAAATCCAGCCTGTGTTCTGTCTCATTCTTTCTATCAGGTACAAGCTCCATTCTCCCGCTGTATTTATCCAACCACAACATCTGGGAGGGCATCTGACACACCACAACATCTGCAGATTAACAAGAGACATTTGACCTGCCCCATCTCAGTCTGACACTACAGGGATATAGGAGAATGGGAGGATATCTGACACACAGGGACCTGGCTTTAGTCCTGTTAGTCCTGTTTTAGCCCCTGATTTAACCTGATTTAGCCCCTGATTTAGTCCGTTTTAGTCCTGTTTTAACCCTGTTTTAACCCTGTTTAGTCTGTTTTAGTCCTGTTTTTTATCTACTGATTTAGTTCTATTTTAGTCTTGTTTTAGTCTGTTTTAGTCCTATTTTAGACCCTGTTTTAGTCCTGTTTTAGACCCTGTTTAGTCCCTGTCTTAGTCCTGTCTTAGTCTCTGTTTTAACCCTGTTTAAGTCCTGTTTTTTATCCCGATTTAGTCCTGTTTTAGCCCCTGTTTTAACCCTGTTTTAGTCCCTGTTTAGTCCCTGTTTAGTCCCTGTTTAGTCCCTGTTTAGTCCCTGTCTTAGTCTCTGTTTTAACCCTGTTTAGTCTGTTTTAGTCCTGTTTTTATCCCCTGTTTTAGCCCTGTTTAGTCCCTGTTTTAGTCCCTGTTTTAGTCCCTGTTTTAGTCCCTGTTTTAGTCCCTGTTTAAGTCCCTGTTTAGTCCCTGTTTTAGTCCCTGTTTTAACCCTGTTTTAACCCTGTTTAGTCCCTGTTTTAGTCCTGTTTTAGCCCCTGTTTTAACCCTGTTTAGTCCCTGTTTTAGTCCTGTTTTAACCCTGTTTAGTCCCTGTTTTAGTCCTGTTTTAACCCTGTTTAGTCCCTGTTTTAGTCCTGTTTTAGCCCCTGTTTTAACCCTGTTTAGTCCCTGTATTAGTCCTGTTTTAACCCTGTTTTAGCCCCTGTTTTAGCCCCTGTTTTGCTCACAGTCTTGGCAGTGACACATGAGACTAGCCCGATGCTAACAGCTAAACCCGCTCTTTAAACTCAGAGTTTTGGGTCAAATCTTTTGTCAGCTCCTGGTTCCGGGTCTAAACCAGGTCCAGAGAAAGTCCCAACGGTTTATAAACATCAAAACTCCGTGAAAAGACAAAAACAAGAGAAAAGTCCTACCTGCCGCTACTGTTAGCCGCTACCGTTAGCCACAAACAAACGCCACTTCACTGCTACTTCCGGTCACATGCTCTGACGTCACACCCTGACGTCACAAAAACGAAAGCGTTTTTATGATTTTCAAAACAGACTGGGACCGAAAGTCGAGCTAAACAATGAATATTTATAAAGAAAGGTTTGAAATTGAGACAATTTAACTTTAATTTAACTTTAGTTTAACTTTAGTTTAACTTTAGTTTTGTTTCTCTGCCGAAAAAAATGAATTTTGTTAATATAATTTTTTTTATTATTTAGTTTTCTCATTATTGTGTTGCTTCAGGTTTTCTTGTTTTTATTTTTATTTCTCTCTCTGTTGGTTTTCTGTTGTTTATATAATGTTAGTCTAGATTTAAGCCCTGTCTACTCCCCTGGTTTGTTCTTTAATTTTCATAAAACTTGTGTTTTCATTATTTAAATCTGCAAAACTCCTTTGAGTTTGAAGGTTGAAATTATGAGTTTTCAGAAAATTAATTTAGAGAAAAGCAAGACATATTTTTAATGCATAAATGAATCATGGGCGACATTTTGAGGACTTGCTTTCTGGTCTTAGTCCTCGTCTTAGTCCTGGTCTTGGTCCTGGTCTCTGGTCTTGGTCCTGGTCTCTGGTCTTGGTCCTGGTCTTGGTCCTGGTCTCTGGTCTTGGTCCTGGTCTTGGTCCTGGTCTCTGGTCTTAGTCCTGGTCTTGGTCTTGGTCTTGGTCTTGGTCTTGATCTCAGACCAGTATCTGAACAGGAAGAGTCTGATATGAAGCAGGACTAAAACTGAGAGTTTGTGGTCAATTTGTTTTTCAATTCTGTGTCACAGTTTCACAAAGTCATCAGTCGGCTCAATATCAGGTCTGAACCAGGTCTAGACCAGGACTAAACCAGGACTAAACCAGGTCTAAATCAGATCTAGACCAGGTCTGAACCAGGTCTGAACCAGAGGGATGCTTGTGTTCGTTCTGACTCTGGTCGTGGTCGGGGCTGAAGGTCAGTTTCATTGTTTCATTGTTTCATTGTTTCATTGTTTCATTTGGTTCTTTTGTTCTGTGTGTTTCATTATTTTGAATTTTATTAATGTAATGTAGTTTTAGTAGTTGCAATAGCAGCAGCAGTAGTAGTAGTTGTAGTAGTAGATGTAGTTGTTGTGGTGGTGGTAGTAGTAGTAGATGTAGTAGTAGTAGTTGTAGTAGTAGTAGTTGTTATAGTAGTAGTAGTAGTTATAGTAGTAGTAGATGTTGTTGTTGTGGTAGTAGTAGTTGTTGTTATAATAGTAGTAGTAGTAGTAGATGTTGTAGTAGTAGATGTAGTTGTTGTGGTGGTAGTTGTAGTAGTAGTTATAGTAGTAGTAGTAGTAGTAGTAGTAGTAGTAGTTATAGTAGTAGTAGATGTAGTTGTTGTAGTAGCAGTAGATGTAGTTGTTGTGGTGGTAGTAGTAGTAGTAGTTATAGTAGTAGTAGTAGTAGTAGTAGTAGTAGTAGTAGTAGTAGTAGTAGTAGTAGTAGTAGTAGTGCAGTCAGGACATTCACTGAGCCTCAGCGATGAGGTTGTGGGTTCCATTCCTTGTAACAGGCTGAAGTTCACATGGTGTGTGCTCAGAGTACGGCTCAGTGAACACTTTTGTCCTGAGGTAAGTCGTGTGTGTGCAGTTTTTATTGTAATCAGGGCGTGTGTTTGTGACACTGACAAACGTGACCGAGGACACGTCACCTGCAGCGTTCAAATGAAGCTAATCGAGGCTAGCAGTTATAGCGTCCAATTTGGAGCAGAGTTACATATTTGGAATTCTATCCACGAGTATCATAGCAACCAAAGAGCCAATCAGGAGCGAGGCTGTTGAAGGTAACGCCCCTTTCTCCACCGCTGGTTTAGCAGGGAGCGAGCGCTTAGCAACGCTGGCAATCAAACCTGTTGCTAACGCTAACAGGAGTGACCTCGGGGAAAGAAGGACCTGATTTGTCTGTTATTAATGTTCATATCTTGATTTACAGACACAATAGTGAAATAAAAACCCCAGAATCATGTAGAGGGTTAATACGAACATTTAAGACCAGAATGAGTCTGAAGCAGCAGAGACAGAGAGAGGGGACAGTTTATCAATAGAAAGTGAATTGGAGCCAGAGTCGATTTAGCAGGAAGTTCGCCCATGATCACTTCCTGTTTGTAACGTGACCGCAGATTAGCTCTGTCCATTTATACGTACTACAGTCTGTGATTACAACACAAACCTGCATTTGACCACGATTCATTTGAGCTGCTCTGTGGCGTGATGATGGTGACATCGTCTGAAACAGTTACTTTTATTTAAAAAAAAGAAAAAACAACAAACTTTTATACAAACTGCAGTATTTGTTCACACTGTTTAGGCTCAGACTGCTCCATATTAATGACACGTGTATAAAACTCTCCTCTTGTGGTGAGTGGATGTGACATTTGAGCGTGTTTTCCGTGTTCTTCTTGTACGTCTGTGGTCGTATTTATGTGATCTTTGACCTTCTGTCACTGTGGCTTCAGACTCAAATGAACCATCAGCGCCTTTCAGAACACAGAGCTACTTCCTGTCGTTCTGTCTGTGACGTGAAGAATCCTGTGCCCATGTGTGCTGGGCCAGAACACTGAATACTGCATTCAAATGTCTATGGTTCATAGTACTGTGTTCTGAGTACTTTAAGTACTTTCACACAGAGCCACATTTAAACTACAGCACAGGTTTAAAAACAGATTTACTTGTTCCACTGTTTGTTGTTTCTGGTCTCACCACAAGAGCTGAGTTTGTATGTGAGTCTGAGCCTAAACTGTGTGTAGAAGTACTGCAGTGTAGAAGTACTGCAGTGTACAAGTACTGCAGTGTACAAGTACTGTAGCGTAGAAGTACTGCAGTGTACAAGTACTGCAGTGTAGACGTACTGCAGCGTAGAAGTACTGCAGTGTAGAAGTACTGCAGTGTAGAAGTACCGCAGTGTAGAAGTACTGCAGTGTAGAAGTACCGCAGTGTAGAAGTACTGCAGTGTAGAAGTACCGCAGTGTAGAAGTACTGCAGTGTAGAAGTACTTCAGTGTTGAAGTACCGCAGTGTAGAAGTACTGCAGTGTAGAAGTACCGCAGTGTAGAAGTACTGCAGTGTAGAAGTACCGCAGTGTAGAAGTACTGCAGTGTAGAAGTACTTCAGTGTTGAAGTACCGCAGTGTAGAAGTACCGCAGTGTAGAAGTACTGCAGTGTAGAAGTACTTCAGTGTTGAAGTACCGCAGTGTAGAAGTACCGCAGTGTAGAAGTACTGCAGTGTAGAAGTACTTCAGTGTTGAAGTACCGCAGTGTTGAAGTACTGCAGTGTAGAAGTACTTCAGTGTTGAAGTACCGCAGTGTTGAAGTACCGCAGTGTAGAAGTACTGCAGTGTAGAAGTACTTCAGTGTTGAAGTACCGCAGTGTAGAAGTACTGCAGTGTAGAAGTACTGCAGTGTAGAAGTACTGCAGTGTAGAAGTACTGCAGTGTAGAAGTACTTCAGTGTTGAAGTACCGCAGTGTAGAAGTACTGCAGTGTAGAAGTACTGCAGTGTTGAAGTACCGCAGTGTAGAAGTACTGCAGTGTAGAAGTACTGCAGTGTAGAAGTACTGCAGTGTGTTCCTTCCTGTTCTAAATGGACGTGTTTCAGACGACATCACCACAGTCTATAGAACAATGTCATTTAACACAGGTGGAGCAGAATGTGTGGTGGTGTAACTCAGATGTGTGGTGGTGTAACTCAGATGTGTGGTGGTGGTGGTGGTGGTGTTGAGTTTTTGGCTCTTCAGTTCCAACATTTGTGAGTTTACATTTTGCATTTTGGAGGTCACTCTCTCTTGCCTTAGCAACAGATTGATTGACAGCTTCGTTGCTAAGAGTGCGGTCGGGAAGGGGGCGTGTAACTTCAACAGCCTCGCTCCTGATTGGCTCTTTCTCAGTCTGGTTGCAGATTATCTAATGGGGTCTTTAAGTGCATGTCTTGAGTACTTTTTCCAGCATGTTACAAACTGATGTAAACATGTGACTTTAACCACGCCCTCTGTCTGCTCCAATCAGATCAGATCAATGTGTCTGTGGGTGGGACGGTGGAGCTGAGAGGGGCGGGGCCTGCGGTGTTGGGGGCTGGGTTTGGAGACGTGCGTTGGAGCTGGACGATGAGCAGGACTGGCCTGGTCACGCGGAAGAACCCGGTGGGCTGTAGGGGGCGCTGTGCTCTGCTGGACGACGGAGCGCTGCGATTGGACGACGCTCGGACGAGTGACAGCGGAGTGTACAGACAGGAAGTGTACAATGAGGGCGGGGTCAGGCTCAGCAAGAATGAAATCGAACTGACCGTATATGGACAGGTAAAGTGATTGTGTCTCTATGGTTCTCATCTTTGGGGATGATTCTCTGATATTTTACACATTTTAAATCTCAATATTCATCTAAAATTACTTAATAAAAGAAACAAATCTGCTGACTTCCGCGTTAGAAAACTGTGGTGACGTCACCGTAAATGTCACCACAACAAAGCGCCGCTGTAGCGCCCCCTATGGACAGATGCACATCACACTAGAGCAGCGGATTTTTTAAATTTGTACCAAAATGACGACGCGACGCTGCAGAATCCTACGAGTATCAACGACTAAGAAAATAAAACTGGAGAAGGAAGAGCGGACGTCACAGTGGGCGTGTCACAGTGGGCGTGTCACAGTGGGCGTGTCACAGTGGGCGTGTCACAGTGGGCGTGTCACAGTGGAGGTGAAAACGGGGGCACACTGGAGCGATGATGTTTTGTAGTTTAACAGCATTGGGCCGTTTGTGTTTGAGAAAAAAAATGTATTAATTGAAAGTTTTTTTAGGATGATGTCATAACCTCATACAACTCTATGTAACTGTGTGTAACTCTGTGTAACGGTGTGTTACTCTGTGTAACTCTGTGTAACTGTTACACAGAGTGACATAGAGTTACATGGAGTTACATAGAGTTATATATTATATTACATATTATTACAGAGTCACACAGAAGAGCTCAGCCTAAATCTGCAGGTTTGTGTGAATGAAACGAAACACGACTCCAGGTCTGTGTGTGACGAGGAAACATAGAGCAGAGGTCAGAGGTCAGGGGCACGTGGGGCTTTGGCGACTCTCTCGTCTTTAGTTTTGAAACGGCTCGACTTAATGAAGCTGTTGTGTAAAAATTATGTGACTTTGTTGCTTTAAACTGACAGAAGACACAGTTTGATGTGGACAGAGGAATCACAGACACTTTGGTCTCAGGTTCAGGTTTGGGCTCGAGGCTGGACCCCGGTCGGTCTGTGTGTGATCCTCCTCATCCTCCTCATCGCCATCTTCATCAGGACGAAGAGGGCGACGTCTGCGGCCAATCAGAGCAGAGAGACAGGTACAAGAGCCAATCAGAGCAGAGAGACAGGTACAAGAGCCAATCGGAGCAGAGAGACAGGTACAAGAGCCAATCGGAGCAGAGAGACAGGTAAAAGAGCCAATCGGAGCAGAGAGAAAGGTAAAAGAGCCAATCGGAGCAGAGAGACAGGTAAAAGAGCCAATCAGAGCAGAGAGACAGGTAAAAGAGCCAATCAGAGCAGAGAGACAGGTAAAAGAGCCAATCAGAGCAGAGAGACAGGTAAAAGAGCCAATCAGAGCAGAGACACAGGTAAAAGAGCCAATCAGAGCAGAGAGACAGGTAAAAGAGCCAATCGGAGCAGAGAGACAAAGAAAAGAGCCAATCGGAGCAGAGAGACAGGTAAAAGTAGTAGTGCAGTAAGTAAACACAACTAAAATAAATAAATAATAATAATAAAATAATAAAAACAAACAAACAAACATGCTTTTATTTAATCTATTTTTGGGCAAAAAAACTACACACTGTGGCTTTACAGGTTTCTTCCTGAGAAACATTTCTGAGGTTTTTCGTTGTTTGTCGTTGTTGCAGATTCTCGAGGTTTGGATGAGAACGTGTACGTCCCCATGTTCAGAGCCACAGACCCGAAGACCCAGAACCAGACCAAGACCACGACTAAACCCGGAGCCCCGTCTGTGACCCAATCTCCATCTGACCCCTGTGACCCCGAGGAGGACATTTATGTTTGACCCCTAAGGCTCCCATAGAACAGGGGCATTATGGGATAATATTGTTGAGCGTGTCATAGTCCCAGACGGGGGCGGAGCCAGTTTACCCCATTGGTACTTTGCAGTGACATCGCACCTGGGGTGTTCTACCTGTATGTCTATGGCAGAATGTTCAGCAGTTACATGATCCACACTAACGCTAGCGAGCTTCTGATTGATTATTTATTGGTTATTTGAGAGAGACTTGTTTAACAACAGCAGTTCAGATACATCAGCTCTTTCTGGTCAGATTGTTTTAAAATAAAGCTCAGATTATTCAGACACAGCAGTGCTTACAGTTAGCATCACACGCCCAATATCTGTTTTTTGTTTGTTTATGTCTGGACCTACACGAGCAGAAACAAAACAGAGCGAGTTCATTTCAAACTAAACATGAAATATGTTTGTCATTAAAATATCTGTAGTTTCATCACATTTTCTTTAATGGACCATGAGCTGAACAGAAAGTGTCATTACAACATTTCATCAAAACTGATATTTGATATTTTATTTAAACTCTCTTAACTGTATTTGTGAGAGCTGTGATCTTTCCTCTTGGGCACGAGTCAAAGTCTTAGTGATTCTGATCCTGGAGGGGGCGCCACACACTTTACTTTGGTTCGTGATCAGCCGAAGAAGAAGAAGAAACAGTGAAAACAAAATGGCGGCTCCAAAAACTCTCCCTAAAGACGCTCAGGTGAGTCTGAAAAACAGGACTAAACCAGGACTAAACCAGGTCTACACCAGGTCTACACCCGGACTACACCCGCCCGGGCAGAGCCTCTGAGCCCGGGCAGGTGGTGCAGCTGTCCCCGGGGCTTTATGTCCCTGTTAGCTCGTTAGCATTAGCACTTAGCGGCTAACATTAGCGTCAGAATATGTTTTTGTGTTTGTCTGTGGATAAATTGACACAGAACCTGCTCTGGGGGAGAAGCATTAAACTGTATTTAATCATAATATAAACTGTTAAATCTAAATAAAGGTTTGTGTTAGAATAATGCACAAACAGACAGATTTAAATGCACCTCTGAGCTTTAAACTTAGTCTGTAAACTTTAATCTGTTTTAGTTTTAAAAAGATTAAAGTGACGCCACGTGCTCCTCTGAGGTTTACAGTCACGTGCTCCTGGTTATTTCAGTTAAACACAGAAATATATGAGATTAAAGAGGCAGAGAAAAGTGTCTCTAAAGTGCTGTGCTAATGAAGCTAACAGTGGTTTGTTTTTAGCCTCAGTGGGATGTTTACAGTCCCTGCTCTGTCTCTATTGACCCGGGACAGTCCCAGGTTTGAGTCCTGTGTCCTCTGTCCCAGCATATTTAACAAAAAACACTCATTTGTCTCAGTTTTATTCAAGAAATGTCCCAGATGTGTCTATTTTGACTAATCTGACCCCCAGCAGCAGTGAAGAGGGACATTTATTGACTTCTGTTTAGCTTAAACTCAGAAAAACTGCTTGAAAATGAGCGAAAGACAAAAACGCACTGACAGATTATATCAATACTTTGCAGCTGGTTTTTAAACTGACATAAAATCATCAAACGTTTTTTTTAATTCATTAAGAGATTCTCTTTAAAACGACACATTGGGATTATAAATGACCTTCATTTATTAACCCCTTAGATGTTTTTGTCACATACGTCCCACTGCCACAAACAGCCCTATGGAATTCTCACGTTTCAGACTTTTTGTTACGTCGTTTATGTTTTAGTCTTAGTTAGAACACACCAGTCTTGCTGATTTCTTCTTTTAAACACATTGTTTTATCTCCACTAAAATTTATGGAGAGAAAAGCTTTTTTTTCTTTATTTTACTGCACATTTTGTAGCAACAGTCTCAGGTTTAGAGAAGTTCGAGACGTGTAAATGTGTCCCGTGTTTTTGTTTATTTTGTTTTAAATGCTTAAAAACATGATTGTGTGACAGTTGGACGGGCGTTGGAGTTGAGGTCTTTTTACTGTGAGGTTGCTGGTTCAAACCCCGCCCTGAGTCATGTGATCTGTGTTGCAGGTGATGATGCAGATCCTCAAAGACATGGGCATCACCGAGTACGAGCCGCGCGTCATCAACCAGATGCTGGAGTTCACCTACAGTAAGACAGTTTACACGGGGTTTAGTCCAGATCTGGTTTAGTCCTGGTCTCTGTCCCGGTCTCTGGTCTTTGTCCCGGTCTCTGGTCTTTGTCCCGGTCTCTGGTCTCTGTCCTGGTCTCTGGTCTCTGTCCCGGTCTCTGGTCTCTGGTCTCTGTCCCGGTCTCTGGTCTTTGTCCCGGTCTCTGGTCTTTGTCCCGGTCTCTGGTCTTTGTCCCGGTCTCCGGTCTCTGTCCCGGTCTCCGGTCTCTGTCCCGGTCTCCGGTCTTTGTCCCGGTCTCCGGTCTTTGTCCCGGTCTCTGGTCTCTGTCCCGGTCTCTGGTCTTTGTCCCGGTCTCTGGTCTTTGTCCCGGTCCAGTTCCGCTTCAGTCCTTGTTTCTGTGTTTCAGGATATGTGACGACGATCATTGAAGATGCTAAGATTTACTCGACTCACGCCAAGAAGTCGACTGTCGACGCCGACGACGTCAGACTGGCCATTCAGTGTCGCATGGACCAGTCCTTCACCTCGCCCCCGCCCCGAGACGTGAGTAAACTTACACCAGATGCCCTCCCCACATCTCCAAACATGTTCTTAAAGACATGGATTAGACTTGGATTAGATTAAAGTTCAGATTTTAGTCTCTCTCAGATATGAACGCTCCCGGATGGGCTTAAAATGTGACCTTTGACCTAGGGTGTGACCTTTGACCTGTGGTGTTTTTCAGTTTCTGTTGGAGGTGGCACGTCAGAAAAACCAGACTCCGCTCCCTCTGATCAAACCGTACACAGGACCACGGCTGCCCCCTGACCGCTACTGCCTGACCGCTCCCAACTACAGGCTCAAAACTGTCCCAAAGAAGGTAAACAAACAACAACAGGCTCAAAACAACTGTCCCAAAGAAGGTAAACAAACAACAACAGGCTCGAAACTGTCCCAAAGAAGGTAAACAAACAACAACAGGCTCAAAACAACTGTCCCAAAGAAGGTAAACAAACAACAACAGGCTCAAAACAACTGTCCCAAAGAAGGTAAACAAACAACAACAGGCTCAAAACAACTGTCCCAAAGAAGGTAAACAAACAACAACAGGCTCAAAACAACTGTCCCAAAGAAGGTAAACAAACAACAACAGGCTCGAAACTGTCCCAAAGAAGGTAAACGAACAACTACAGGCTGACATGTTGGAGCAGAAGCTTGAGCCAAACTCGACATCAGCTCTATACTTTTCTATGTTTTTTTTATTTTAAACCGTCTGCTGGGCCTGTTATTAAGCACTACGTTTAGATCGGCCAATCAGCTGTAAGCGTTCATCACCTGAGCAGCATCAGCCGACTTGGTGTTTTCGACCAAACCGATGTTGCTCAGTTTGCCGCTGGAACTGCTGGATCCTCCATGAGCTTCATTTGGAGCTGAAGCTGTGGGTGACGTCGCACTCGCTCAGTTCTGTTCAGTGATGTTTCGTCTCCTCAGACTTGTCACTCACTTTAAACTCAAATGAAAATGTTCACAAAGAGCACGTTTTCTTACAGGTGACGCCCTCTGCTGGTCGTATCACAGTCCCGCGCCTCAGTGTCGGAGCAGTGTCCAGCCGCCCCTCCACCCCCACTCTAGGTACAGGGTTTAGTCTCTGGTTTAGTCCTAGTTTAGTCCTGGTTTAGTCCTGGTTTAGTCCTGGTTTAGTCCTGGTTTAGTCCTGGTTTAATCCTGGTTTAGTCCTGGTTTAGTCCTGGTTTAATCCTGGTGTAGTCCTGGTTTAGTCCTGGTTTAGTCCTAGTTGTGTCTCTGGTTTAGTCTCTGGTTTAGTCTGTTTTAGTCCTGGTTTAGTCCTAGTTGAGTCTCTGGTTTAGTCTATTTTAGTCCTGGTTTAGTCCTAGTTTAGTCTCTATTTTAGTCCTGGTTTAGTCCTAGTTTAGTCCCGCTTTAGTCCTGCTTTAGTCCTAGTTTAGTCTCTGTTTTAGTCCTGGTTTAGTCCCACTTTAGTCCTGCTTTAGTCCTAGTTTAGTCCCGCTTTAATCCTGGTTCTCCCTCAGGTTCCTCAGTCCCGTCGGTGTCTAAAGTCTCAGCTCCGGTCTCGTTGGCGGCGCAGAGGTTCACGGTTCAAATCCCGAGTGCCCAGAGCCACGCCCCTAAAACCAGTAAGCCCCGCCTCCTTTTTAACGTTAGATTTTGAATAATTATCAGCTGTTTAATACTGACCTGTGCGGCTCCTCCCTCCTCAGCCACGGCCACGCCCCCCGTCCTGATGAGCTCGTCTCTGATTGGACAGAAGACGCTCCTGATGAGCAGCAGCAGCCTATCACAGAGCGAGAGCCTGAAGCGCAAACACGACGACGAGGACGACTACGACGCCATTTAACCACACGCTCAAAACTGACTGGCCCAAATTACACCGTGTGATCTGTGTTATAACCTCACAAACAGACCTCAAACTGAAAACACTCTGCTCCACCTTGTGATGTCATCATGTGGTGATACAGGAAGTGCTCCACTGTGTTTTTAAACTCCACACACCTTCGTTTATAGAATCACTTGGATCATTTCAGTCCTGGAGTTGTCTCTTATCTCGACTGAACTAAAAGTTAAAGGAGCTGTTCACTTAAACTACCACTTGATGACATCACAAGGTGGAACATCGCATTTTGATCTTTGTAGATGTGACAGACTAATAATAAAGTGCGACTCACGTGTGAATGAAACAAAACACAACTCCAGGTCTGTTTTTGATGATTATAAAATGTTTTACACCTCAGTTCATTCTGTGTAATTCAGGATCTTTAAAATAATCCCGTGTAAATAAATAAACCCTTTTCCTCGTTTTTACTGTTTAAACGGCTGAAGCTGATGGTGCCTCAGTTTTGATATTTCATGTTTTATAATTTAAAATAAAACGTTTGTGTTCATAGTTTAAATATCCTCAGACACGGCTCCTTTAGACTGAACCAGGCAACAGCCAGTTTGTTTTTTTATAATAAAAGTTTTTGAAAAAAGTTTAAATGTTTTGATTTACATGTTTAAAATGTAAAGGTACAGTGTGAAACTTTCTCTTACAGTTCTATGGAGATACATTTTATGCCATACTGTGGAGTATTAAAGCCAAAGGAACAACATTTCCATGGAAACAAGCAGGGGAAGAGTCAGGTCTGGAAAAAGGTAAATAAAAAAGCCATAGAATTATAATGACCCAAGTAAAGGGCAAAGGTCAAGGTCACTTTAAAAATCAAATCTGAAACATGATTTGATTTGACTTATTTTGATCTTGTTCGTGGAAACATCCTGACTGAAGTTTTTGAGTTCAAGCTTCGGCTTTGGACAAAAACAAACAAAATTCAGAAGAAAAATGTGCAAAATATGAATCATTTTCAATCTATTAAACAGAAACAAATCCATCACTACATTTACACTTTAAAAATGTACTTTAGGAGTCAAAAGTAAAAGTATTTCACACAGATTTTGTTCTGTACTTTGTTAAACTTTGTACTTTGATCCATTCATGTCATCCTCCTCCTCCCCTCGCTCCGCCCTCCCCTCCCTCAACAAGACCCCGAGATGGATATTTTGACTCACATTGGTTTGGCATCAAATATGTCAAAAAGGTCAAAGGTTAAATGTAAAAAAAAAATCAGACCAGACACTCTGTAAATCCATTTCACTTTAATAAGAAAAAGAAAACTAAAATAAAAATCTCAAAATAAAAAATACAAGTCAAATCTGATTATGAAGAGCCGGTGCCATGTACATGGATCATATCGTCATAATAATATTAATAATAATAATAATCAGTCGCCATAGAAGCGGAGGAGAACTCTGTCGTTCAATATTTTCACACGAATCACGACAAAACTCCGACGTCACGGCTCGAAATTCACAGCACAGCGAAGAAAAACATGCTGAAGGGCGCCCCCTGTCTGCGTCTGCGCACACGGCACGCTACAGAAATGCAGTGTTTTATCAGAGGAGCGTTTAGTGCGGCGCAGCGCGAGGCGTAAAAAACATCATGTGACTTAAAAACATCAACTCTGGAAAAAAACAAACAACGGAAATGTTTATTTACTTCTGTGTGGAACCGACCAATCAGAGCGCAGCAGGAAGTGGAGCCAAGTTTGAGTTTAAATTTGAGATAAATTTAACACATTTAGCAACGTTATAATTTTAAATATGATGCAAAATATTAAAATGAAAAGTTTAAAGAGGAGGTACAACTGCAACAAATTATGTTTCCTTTTGTTTTGAAAATGCTACATTCACCCATAAGTTTCACTTTTGTTTCTGGCGCTCTGAGTCTCTCCTCTCTTTGCTAAGCCCCTCCCCCTTCAGAGCACTATCACAACACAATCAGCTGCGTCCCACTAATGAAACTACTGCACATCCCTTGTGGGCGGAGCCTTGTACAGACTCGTACTGCTGACTATAAGGAGGGTTGGAATCGGGCCTGGGAGAGATCTCTAGATTACTCAAACATGGATGACATCTAAAACCTCTTCAGACATGTTTTTGATGAGGTTAGCGTTAGCATTAGCAATACGTGAGAAAGATACAAAGAGTACATTTTGCAGAATACCTCCTCTTTAATGATTTTACACACTACAGCTCAACAGTGACAGCGCCCCCTGGTTGTATAAGTAAAATTCCCATTTATTTTTCCCATCGACTTTCCAAAAAAATATATAATTTTAAATCTCAGGTCTGATCGTCTCAGTGGAACTAACGACCTGAACTTTTATTTAAAATCTGCGTCTGAAACATCATAAACCTCTGAGCTTTTGGACTTAAAACAGTCGTGTTATGGATATGTTAGCACGTAGCTGTTAGCACGTAGCTGGTTAGCACGTAGCTGGTTAGCACGTAGCCGGTTAGCCTCACGATGCCTTTGAACTGATAATGTTTGAATTTTTGGAAAAGTCTATGGGGAAAATGAACAGAAAATAAACTTCCGGACCTTCCAGACTTGGGAGTGGGCGGAGCTCTGGAGCGCCATCTGTTCTCTTCAAAAAGCTGAATAAAAAAAAAAACATCTTTTTGGAAATAAACATCTGAAAACTGAATCATTTGAGAAATTGTAAAACTAAAAATGGAAACTCGGCTCCGTTTCCAAACTGCGAAACTGAAACTTTCAAACCAAACGATACAAACCGGAATCAAAACGAGTCGCGCTGCGTTTGGTTCACACGTTTTGGCACAAAGTTAAGTTTAAAATTTACAAAAAAAATATTTATAAAAGACACAGAGTGAATTTTTAAGAGATTTAAGGTTTGGGAACAAAATATTAAGTGTAAATGTGAATAGAACAGGTTTATTTTTATAGTTGAAAAACCTTCGCCTTATCTGCACATTTGTCTTTGTCGAGTTTGTATTTTGGTGAATTTATCATTTTAATTAAAACATTTTTAACATTTACATTTTTTAAAAAGGAGGGATTTTATTTCTAACACATATTTAGATCGCCATGTTTCCGTTTTGACAACTACTGCACATCACACCAGGTTTGTGAAGTCGTAGTGTAGTTTTGTGTCATGTTTTTGTATATTTATGGAGGATTGTCGTGTGGAGCGTGGGTGATGTCGACTTGTGGGCGGAGCCTTGTACACACTTGTACCGCTAACCATAACAAGGGTTTGAATAGAGCCTGGGAGAGATCTCTAGATGACTCAAACCTCTTCAGACGTGTTTTTGATGAGAGAACGTTAGCATTAGCATTAGCGTTAGCGTTATGGTAGAACGCTTTTGAATACCTCCTCTTTAAACTTAGAGAACTTCATCCACAATTAAAATAATTTATGTTAAAAAAAGTTGAAATGTTAAAATTCAAGCGTAAACGACGACGGATTTGGCTGAAAAAAGCAACAAAAAAAAAGCTTTGCACTTTTTTAAAAGGATCGGAAATTTCAAAGAGAAGAGCAAAATTATGGAGCAAATTTTGGCAGATTTTTATCAAACAAACTTTATGTTAAGGCAAATTCTTCACATTATAGATTCTTTGCATTAAAAGAAACAGATTTCAGGCTTGAGTTTGTAAAAAGTCACGTTTCATGAGACGCTTCAGCTCAAACCATCACGTAGAAGCTTTGGTCCAAATGTGAGTTTCTTCTGGGAAACGTTTCAAAATAAGAGGCTGGAGTTTGTCCCTTCAGAATAAGAGCGTTTGGACCTGCTCTGGCTTTGGGTTTGATTTTATTGGCAACATTTTATTGTGAAAGGCACAGATTTGAACCAATGTCAGATTTGGACAGAACTTTACGCAGAACCAAACGAAGCAGCGTTTCGTTTTTCATCTCAAAAAATGAATTTATTTTTACACCAGAAAAAAATGTTTGAGGCGACGACGAATCGGACGAGTTTCACTGTCACTAAATATTTACAAACTTTAAGAATCATCAGAATCATCTCAATAATCACGAGACGCAGATTTAAAGTAAAAAACGGTTTGTCTCTTTTTGCAGAAATAAAACTATGAAAATAAAACGTTTCAATGTTTAATTTAACCCCAAAGTGACGAGACTTTAACCCCAGTCGCAGGTCAAAGGTCACACAGGGTTAGATCTGAGGGTTTAAGTTTTTTTAGAAAAAGGTTCAATTGTTTGGGGGGAAAAAATAAAAAAAAATTTGATATAATTTGGTTTGATTTTTGCGACGATTCAGAACTTTTGTGAATGAAAATACTGAGTGACAGTTGATATCTGTGTCGTTAAACGTCTCAAGCGAAAAGGAGAAAGAAGAGAAGGAGAGGAAGAGGAGAGGAAGAGGAGAGGAAGAGGAGAAGGAGAGGAGGAGAGAGAGAGAAAGGAGTTTTGCGCTGGTGACCCGAGCTTCATGAGACACAGAAACAAACACACAAAAGAAAAGTCTACGTTTCAAATATTCAAATATAGAATCTGATTTGTACAATCGTCACACCCAGCACCGCCGCCGCCGCGACTCGGCTCAGAGCTCCGCCCACAACTCAACTCCAGCATCACAGGGACAGACACGGGTCCAAGTATTTAAACTGGGACTAAACCGGGACTAAACCGGGACTAAACCGGGACTAAACCGGGACTTTCGTCTGATGTAAAAAATGGAATGTTTTGCTGAAATCTGAGCTGCAGCTTTGACACAGACGGAGCTGAGGTGGAGTTCGGGTGGAGTTCGGGTGGAGTTCGGGTGGAGTTCGGGTGGAGGCTCCTGGGGCCTGGAGTTTGTGTTTGTGCCGAGCTCTGAGCCAAATACATTTACACTTTTAAAGGTGCACAATGTAACTTTTCCATGGTCATGCTCATCTCCACGGTGACACCGCTTCTCCTGGAATGTTCCAGACTCTACCATTAAACATATATATTCTACTCTTTTTTTTTTTTTTTTTACATGTTTTTGTTGTTAAAAAATACCTTGGAAAACATGCATTCATACACGCTCGCCTCTCCACAGACCTGATCTGGCCTTATTTCCATGGAGAGACATCATTTATGGAAGATGTCAAGCAATTCAATAACATCTCCATAGAGACAAGCCGGAAAAGTTTCACAGTGCAGCTTTAAATTCTTCAATTCCTGTTTTTCAGTCTGTACAACGCTCTACACGTGTGAGCTGCAAAAACCACCAGGAACGCCGGGAACGCCGGGAACGAGTGAGATCTCAGCCAGAACGACTTTAAACTCTATTTTTATCATGTTTATTTCATTTAGCTTATTCTAAAAGATTCTGTCTGATTCTCTGGAATTTTCATAAGAACCTCATGTGGGAGGGCATCTGACACACCAGTTTTTAGTGAAATGTTCAGACCGCCTCCGCACTGATGTTTGTTTTTGGCGTGTTTTGGCGTTTTTGCAGCTCTCTGTACCCTGCGGCGTCTACGTGCTCGAGCTGGATTTTTTTAGATTTTCTGTGATTTTTTTTGTAGAATTCTGGGATGTTTTCTTTTAGCAGTCCTCGTCTTTGTCGTCCACGACGCCTTTGAGCCGCAGCCGAGCGAAGTCCTCGAACACGAAGTCATCGTCCTGGGACATGCTGCTGTAGATGGAGAGAGACATTAAGAACATGCACCAATCAACCAATCAGAGACTACGCTACAGCGACAAAGCGACAAACTAGTGGCAACTTAATTATGCCGTGTGCACCGGCATAAAGGCTAGTCACGGACCGTTACACGCCGTCGCCAATCACCTCTGTTGATGTGTTTTATGTAATAAATCCACTAAAGCCACTCCCTCAACCTGCAGCGTTTACAAAGACAAAGACAAAACAAAACATCCAAAGACACTCGCAGAGACGGACGCTCTGGACCAACGTCAAGTGTCATCTGTGACACACGTCTGTTTGTCCTCAAATGCAAAGACGTCCAACTAGAGGCGTCCAACGCGGTTATGACGCCCGGGTCTGAACGCAGCGTGAAAAGAGCAGGGTTTACGAGATTTATTTTCTTCCCTTTCCTTGACAGATGTATTTATTTTGTTTTTGACTCTTTATAATTTGGTGAACAGTCTGAGCCATAAATAAAAAATATGGAGTTCCACAAGGTTCTGTTTTGGGCCCTGAAATCTTGATGTTTATAAATGTGATTCTTAAAGTTTATTATTGATAAACATAAATCATTAAGTCTCAGATTGTTTGAACTGAACTCACTTTGTGTCAAACTCGATGAGGTTTGTGTCGATGGGAGGGTCCATCTCTGGCACCGCTGAAACAAACAGAAAACAGGTTTAAACACATTTATGTTCTGTGCTATTGTGTTTTACCTTTGAACACTAACACATGAGAAGCTTTAAAACGTTTAAACTATTTAAAAGTTTAAACATCCGCAGACGACAGGCTCCTGTCAGTCACACTGTGGAACATTATGTAAAGATACTGATCCTGTATAAATGTCCTGACGAGCTGCTCGTGTTACAGTGAGTCACACTGTGCAGCTCATGTCAACATCCTGACTCTGTGATGCTAACTGGAGGCTCTGCTCTGTTTGACTTTAATCTGAGCTTTATTTTAATCACAACTGATTTAGATGGAATTATAACCACAAGCTAGCATTAGCATTAGCCAACAGTTTGTCAGTGAGTCATTCTCACCTTTTTGTGTAAAATCAAACTCAAACAGAACCATGAGCTCAGACTGACCACAGGCTCCTGAAAATGCTTTAAATCACTTAAGTTTTCAGATCATCTTAAAACTTTTTTGTCAGACTTTGCTAATCTGTGCATTGTGTCACTATGGTAACTGCTGAACCTTCCACCATAGACATACACGCAGAACACCCTGCGTGATGTCACAGTGTGAGACTGGAGATGTTTCTGTACCAGACTGAGGGCGAGAGGCCGGAGGCTCCACGGGTTTAGGGTGCATCAGGATGAAGGGCAGCTCCACAGACACGTCTCTGCAAATGATCACCATGAAAATAATAAAACAACTAGACACAAACTAAACACTCAGACTCCAGAGGCTGCACTCACCCTCCACGAGACACCACCAGTTTCACTTTGACTCTGTAGGACACGAGGATCCCCAGCACCTCCTTATTAGTCACATCCTTCACTCTGAGGAGACAAGGGTTTAGACCGGGTTTAGACCGGGTTTAGACCGGGTTTAGACCGGGTTTAGACCGGGTTTAGACCGGGTTTAGACCGATCCAAGTTTCATACACAACAGTGTATGCTTATAGTTGTAGTAGCAGAGTCAGTCCTTATGTGTGAGTGTGGTATCTGCAGTAGTATTTGTAGCATTTGCAGTAGTATCTGCAGTAGTATTTGTAGTATTTGCAGTAGTATTTGCAGTACTCTTACATAGTAGATGATGCCAGGTTTGTGTCTTCGTGTTTGAGTTTTCCGTCCAGGGCGAGGCCTCTCTTCTCGCGGTTTTTGTCCAGTGTGGGGGTCAGAGTGTACACTTTACAGAAGGTGGAGCTCGACGACACCTGGTCGCTATGGAGACACGAGAGTCACTTTAGACGGCCTCAAAAGTACCACAAAAGTACCACATAAATACATAAAGTAGAGAAATGCTCACTCTGCCTCGAGCTGTGCCACAGGACATTTGTACTGCGCTGTGCTGAAGAGGCAGATGTCTGCGTACTGACGGACTGCAACACAAGTACTGTTACTGTAGTACAATTACTACTACTTTTCATTTACATATAAAGTGTGTTTATTTCCTAATATTTTGACTTTTTTCTTATTTAAATATTGTTTGTACCTGAGATTTTGACTCTCTTCACCGTCTTGGTGGAGTTGTTTGTGACGTGGACGTTGACACTGATTGGTTCTCCGTGATAATATAACTGAAACACAGAAGCACCGGGTTCAGACCAGATCCAGACCGGGCTCAGACCCAGTTTAGTGGTGTCAGGTGCATTGTGGGAGCTGTAGTCTCACCTCTTTGTCCAGTGATGCCTCCAGGTGCAGGGAGCGGTCAGACATGAGGAAGCTGCGAGTCGTCTCCACCATCGGCTGAGGCCCAGGCTTCTCTGGAGCGTACTGCACTTTACGGATCACCAGACGCACAGAGTTCCTACAGTGAACACAACACTGAAATACAAGAACTACAACCACTACAGCCACAGGGGCCAAAGGTCACCTCCAGGTCACCTTCAGGTCACCTCCAGGTCACCTCCTGACCTCCAGGTCACCTCCTGATCACCTCCTGATCCTCCTCGTTCACTTATACTCACCACAGTCACTTTTTTAACATGATGCTTCTGTGAGGAGCTTTCAGAGCCCAGACTTTACAGAATAAAACTACGACATGATCTGAACGTTTGTGTTTCTTTCTCCTGAATATGATTAGGATATGATTTAGACATGATTAAGAGATGATTTAGACATGATTAAGAGATGATTTAGACATGATTTAGTTTAGTGTCATTTTTGTCCTTTGAAAACTAAATATTTTGTGACTTATTTCTTGTTTTGTTCTCCATATTCATGAAAATTATAGATCACATGTGACGTCCTGTCACTCTTCAAGTTACTCTTGAGTAGTATAAATAGTATAAATATTCTTTACTCTTTACCTGTGTAATTCCTTGGGCCACTGCTTTGTATTTCTACTTATTATTTTGAAGTGAGGACACTCGTCCTTTATGTTGTGTAAAATGTGCTGTCTCTGTGTGTGTCAGATGCCCTGGAACGCTGACCTCTTGTGGATTTTCTCCTCTATCGACTTGGCACAAAACGCTCTGATCTCAAAGTCCACTCCACACGCCTGAGGAGAAGAGGAGACGAGGAGAGGAGGAGAGGAGACAAGGAGAGGAGACGAGGAGAGAGGAGAAGAGGAGACAAGGAGAGGAGGCGAGGAGAGAGGAGACGAGGAGAGAGGAGAGGAGACGAGGAGAGGACACGAGGAGAGAGGAGAGGAGAAGAGGAGACAAGGAGAGGAGACAAGGAGAGGAGAAGAGGAGAGAGGAGACGAGGAGAGAGGAGACAAGACATGGACAGAAGATGGAAAAATGTCAATCTTATTTCCATGTTTAATTATATCATTATTTATAGCAGCAGCAGTACTAGTAGTAGCAGTATTTACAGTAGTAGTAGCAGTAGCGGTAGTAGTAGTAGTAGTAGTAGTACTCTTACCTTCCCAGTATCTTCTGGTCCCGGCTGCAGAGTCACTGAACATGGGAGATTCTGAGGGATCTGAAACAAACAAATGTGTCAAAGGAAAAGTCTATGTATGTGCTGCTGTAGTAGAAGTAGTAGTATTTGCAGTAGTAGTACTCACAGTGAAGTAGAATGGATGTGCGTGCTGTCCCAGTTTCTTGAGGAGTCTTTCCTGGAGGCGACTGTTTGGTTTCCTTTCCTCTGGGACTGGAGGAAACGCCTGGAATATTACAACATATACAAAAAATACAGTCATTTGTACAGCCCGGGCGTCTCAGCCCAGACTCCGCCCCCAGAGGGAGTGGGGATATAACCTCCAACCTCCTGGTAACGGGGCGAACATCGTAAACTCTCTGAGCACCACAAGCTTAAACGTATTAAAGTTTATAAAAGTGATTGATATTTTACCTGAAAAGTGGAGATGTAGAGGTCTTTTCTGAAGGACAGACCGAGCACGTCCAAATCCTCACGGCCATAACGGAACGCACAGGTCAGGGTCACGAAGACTAGGACACAAGGACAGAGGGGTGAGGAGGCAAGAGAGGAGACGAGGAGAGAGGGGGTTAGGAGGCAAGAGAGGAGACAAGGACAGAGGGGTTAGGAGGCAAGAGAGGAGACGAGGAGAGAGGGGTTAGGAGGCAAGAGAGGAGGCAAGGAGACAAGGGTAAGGAGGCAAGAGAGGAGGCAAGGAGAGAGGGGTTAGGAGGCAAGAGAGGAGGCAAGGAGACAAGGGTTAGGAGGCAAGAGAGGAGACAAGGAGACAAGAGAGGAGACAAGGGTAAGGAGGCAAGAGAGGAGACAAGGAGACAAGAGAGGAGACAAGGAGAGAGGAGTTAGGAGGTGAGTTTGTACCTTTGCGATCTTTGAGATATTCAGGGTCCACCAGAATCACTCCATCTGAGAAAAAGAAAAAAACAGATTTAGATCAAAAACATCTGATGGAGGGAAAGAGAGCGAGAGAAGGAGAGAGAGGGAGAAAATGAGAGAGAAAGAGGAGAGGGAGAGAGAGGGAGGGAGGGACAGAGAAAGAAAAACAAAGAGAAGAGAGGGTGAGAGAGAGGGAGGGAGAGAGAAAGAAAGAGGATGAGCGAGAAAAAGAGAAAGCAAGAGAGAAAAAAAGGGAAGAAATTAAAAGAGACTTGAGAACTAGTCTCTCTTTTTCTTAGGGAGGAGAGAAAGAGGACAGGAGTTCAGAGGGAGGGAGGAGGAGGAGTCGTACCAACAGGGTCCACATGGTCCAGGTGATCCACAAAGTCCCTCTTCCCCAGATAAACAGTCACCTGCAAATACAGAAGCAAACGTTTTAAACTCGACTGAACCGGCCCAATCCTGAAACACTCTGTCCCCGTAACACATCCCAGTTATGACTGAGACACCAGGACAAAAAGCATTTTCAGAACAATAAAAGGTAATATACTGATCTAAATGTGTTGTGTGTTATAATAAAAGGTAATATACTGATCTAAATGTGTTGTGTTATAATAAAAGGTAATATACTGATCTAAATGTGTTGTGTGTTATAATAAAAGGTAATATACTGATCTAAATGTGTTGTGTGTTATAATAAAAGGTAATATACTGATCTAAATGTGTTGTGTTATAATAAAAGGTAATATACTGATCTAAATGTGTTATAATAAAAGGTAATATACTGATCTAAATGTGTTGTGTTATAATAAAAGGTAATATACTGATCTAAATGTGTTGTGTGTTATAATAAAAGGTAATATACTGATCTAAATGTGTTGTGTGTTATAATAAAAGGTAATATACTGATCTAAATGTGTTGTGTTATAATAAAAGGTAATATACTGATCTAAATGTGTTATAATAAAAGGTAATATACTGATCTAAATGTGTTGTGTTATAATAAAAGGTAATATACTGATCTAAATGTGTTGTGTGTTATAATAAAAGGTAATATACTGATCTAAATGTGTTGTGTTATAATAAAAGGTAATATACTGATCTAAATGTGTTGTGTTATAATAAAAGGTAATATACTGATCTAAATGTGTTATAATAAAAGGTAATATACTGATCTAAATGTGTTGTGTTATAATAAAAGGTAATATACTGATCTAAATGTGTTGTGTGTTATAATAAAAGGTAATATACTGATCTAAATGTGTTGTGTTATAATAAAAGGTAATATACTGATCTAAATGTGTTGTGTTATAATAAAAGGTAATATACTGATCTAAATGTGTTATAATAAAAGGTAATATACTGATCTAAATGTGTTGTGTTATAATAAAAGGTAATATACTGATCTAAATGTGTTATAATAAAAGGTAATATACTGATCTAAATGTGTTATGTTACAGTTAATGCAGCAGAGAAGTAACACTCCCTCTTTCAAAAGGCAAAATCCATGTTCTAATAATGTTTAGTTTAAAGAGGATGAAACGACAGCAGACAACCAAACATGTGACTCACTCTGAAATTAAATTATTAAATATTAGATTTAAATGATGTCATTAAGATGATGTCGTTATCCCACACCCAGCGTTACAAGAACTCTATGAAACTCAGTTAAGAGTCGACCGAACCGGCTCCTTCATGAATCAGTGTCAAGTGAATTTAGATCCACTCTATTCTTCAAACTGTTCAGATGTTTCTTCATGTTTCAGTCGTTTCTTCTCGTTGAGCCTCTGAAGTTGTTTTTGGACTGATTCATGTTTGAGTTTAATCTTTAATCCACTATTTTCAAGACGCCGTTTTGACGATCAGAGGATTTGTTTCTTTTATTACGTCATTTTAGATGAATATTGTGATTTGAAATGTGTAAATTATAACATACTGATCCACGAATGTCAGACGAGAACCACAGAGACACAACAGGGCTGATTTAAGTTTCTGTTTAATATTTTGTGATGTTTTTTTGTATGAATTATAATAGTTTGTTGTGTTGTTTAGTGCTGGTTGTGTCCTGGACTCACCTTACAGTTGGGGCTGGACTTCTTGAAAACTCTGAAACAGGAAACACAGAATTAAAGAGCGGTCAGATGTCACACAACAGGAAAAGGACAGGAAGTGAGAGGCGTGACTTCCTGTCAGCTTCAAACACAAACCAGGAAGCGCATCTGCTTTATCTGTGCAACAAGTGAGTCAATGAAGACATGAACAAGACGCCGTTTAGCCCTGGTTTAGCCCTGGTTTAGTCCTGGTTTAGTCCTGGTTTAGTCCTGGTTTAGTCCTGGTTTAGTCCTGGTTTAGTCCTGGTTTAGTCCTGGTTTAGCCCTGGTTTAGCCCTGGTTTAGCCCTGGTTTAGCCCTGGTTTAGCCCTGGTTTAGCCCTGGTTTAGCCCTGGTTTAGTCCTGGTTTAGTCCTGGTTTAGTCCTGGTTTAGTCCTGGTTTAGCCCTGGTTTAGCCCTGGTTTAGTCCTGGTTTAGTCCTGGTTTAGTCCTGGTTTAGTCCTGGTTTAGCCCTGGTTTAGCCCTGGTTTAGCCCTGGTTTAGCCCTGGTTTAGCCCTGGTTTAGTCCTGGTTTAGCCCTGGTTTAGCCCTGGTTTAGCCCTGAGCAGGAAACAAACAGCAAAAGAGTGAAAATAAATAATACTGAGTAAATGTGAGTTTACTATAGACCTGAATGAGTCCAACCTCATGATTGATTAATAGTTTCACTTCTCGTCTGAGTAACTGTACAGGCGGGTAGCACACTCAGAGTTAGGTCCAGTCCTGGTCCAGTCCGTTGTTTCTGCCTCGTTAATTGGATGGCAGAAAAAGTGCGTCACATGATCCTCAGGGAGCAGCCAATCAGAGCACAGCCTGGTCCCAACTGAGTCCGAGGCAGGTTCAGACAGGAGAAGAGCCGCAGGTGTGACGCACAAGGCCAGGTATGTACGGCTCAGGCACGGCTCAGGCACGGCTCGGGCACGGCTCAGGCACGAGTAGGGTTAGGTCTAGTGAAAGTTTTGACTTAATCTGGTTTGATAAAACTTGTACATATAAATTATGGTTTTACACAAATCGAGAAAGAGTTTGCGAAGAAAAGTTGAAATATATGTTGAAAATAACAGGAAGTATAGATTTCTATTTCAGAAGCCGTGTCAATGGCTGCATCCTTCGGAGGCTGCATCCTTCGGAGGCTGCATCCTTCGGAGGCTGCATCCGAAGGCCAGTTGCGTCACGATTGGGGTGACAAGGCTGTTCCATTTCATGCAGCCCACGAATGCGGCCGATAAATGTGGCCTGCGTTTCCATGGAGATCAGGTGTGAACAAAGGACAGATTCCAGCATCCTCCTATGTCCCATAATGCACTGCACGGCGCTAGTCAGATGTTTGAAAAACACGGAGTGAAAAGCTCGTCCAGAGAGTGGAGAAAACATAAGTACAGTTTTAACTTCATGAAATCATTACAAACTGTAACGTGACGAAAGGCCATAACGCTCAAAACTGTCAAAGACGTTGGACATTAACTGCATGAACTTTGGAGATTTGAGCTAAAAGTCTGACTGTAATCTGCAGCTCAACGCTCAGACTTTATATTTGGACAGATGATAAACACTAATCATGTTTTTCATTTATTCATTTGTGTGTGGGTGTGTCTGTGTGTGTGTGTGTATCTGTGCGAGTGTGTCTGTGTGTGTCTGTGTCTAGTCTCATTATAGTTTATTAATGAGGCAGTTTGAACAGAAATGATCCCAAAGGCTTTTAGATAAACTCTACAAAATTAAATCAGAATCAGAATCCTTTTATTGCCATCGTTTGTGAATACAGTTCACAAACTAGGAATTATTATTTTGGTGATAAAGTGCAACATAAACACACTGAATAAATACAAATACAAATAAGGGCATGCACGAAGTAAAAAAAAGATATGCTTAAAAAATAAAATAAAATACTACTTAGAAAATATATACAACAGCAGCATCAGAACAACAGACATGACTTATTAAAGTGACCGGTGTTATAAAGTGTCCAGTTTTGTGCAAATATTATAAAGTGTCATGAGACAAACTGCAGAGGGGAACAAACTGTTCTTATGACGAGAGGTTCTGGTCCCAATGGACCGTAGCCTCCTGCCAGAGGGAAGTGGCTCAAATAGTCCATGTCCAGGGTGAGAAGTGTCAGCTGCTCTACGGCCTGCTCCCCCCGAGTCCTGGAGACAGGTCCTGTAGAGATGGAAGGAGCAGCCAATCACCTTCTCAGCAGAGGCACAATGTGCTGCAGTCTCTGTCCCTGGCCCCAGTGAACCACACAGTGATGGAGGAGGTGAGGATGGACTCAATGATGGAAGTGTAAAACTGCACCATCATCTGGACTGGCAGCTTGCCTTTCCTCAGCTGCCGCAGGTGGAACATCCTGTGCTGGGCTTTCTTGATGAGGGAGCTGATGGTCGTCCCACTTGAGATCCTGGGTGATGCAGGTGCCCAGGAAGCGGAAAGAGTCCACAGTGGTGATGGGGGAGTCCGTCAGGGTGAGGGGAGGCAGGGGGGCTGTGACTTTCCTGAAGTCCACGATCATCTCCATTGTTTTCTGGGCGTTGAGCTCCAGGTTGTTGCTGCTGCACCAGGACACCAGCCGGTCCACCCCCCTCCTGTAGGCAGACTCATCGCCGTCCGAGATGAGCCCGATGAGGGTGGTGTCATCCGCAAACTTAACCAGTTTGACGGAGTCGTGGCTGGAGGTGCAGCAGTTGGTGTACAGGGAGAAGAGCAGGGGAGAAAGTACACAGCCCTGTGGAGATCCTGTGCTGATAGTCCGAGTGTCCGAGACATTCTTCCTCAGTTGCACGCGCTGTCTCCTGTCTGTCAGGAAGTCAGTGATCCACCTGCAGGTGGAGTCAGGCACGTTGAGCTGAGCGAGCTTGTCCTGGAGCAGAGCAGGGAGGATGGTGTTGAATGCAGAGCTGAAGTCCACAAACAGGATCCTGGCGTAGGTTCCCGGGGAGTCCAGATGCTGGAGGATGAAGTGAAGGGCCAGGTTAATGGCGTCGTCCACAGATCAATTGGCTCTCTGCAGAGGGTCCAGGAGGGGGGAGGAAATCAAACTAAACGTAAACTAAATGACCACATTCAACGATCGTTTATAAAGTGAACTCAATGTTTGTGTTTATTACACAGACATGATTTAAGCCACCGCACCTGCATCAGCCAGAGCTCAACATGTTTAACATCACATCATTTAAAGAGTCTGTTACACAAACTGACTCTTAAAACTTTAATTCATGTTCTAACGCTGTGCTCTCCTCAAAAACAGACCTGGAGTTGTGTTTTGTTTCACTCACACATGTTTGAGTCACACTTTATTATTAGTCTGTCACATCTACAAAGCTCAAAATGCGACGTTCCACCTTGTGATGTCATCAAGTGGTAGTTTTCAATGTTAAAGGCTCTTTTTACCTTTAGTTCAGTAGATTGTCAATTCCTGAGCAGAAATGATCAAAATGATTCTAGAAATGAAGGTGTGTGGAGTTTAAAAACACAGTGGAGCACTTCCTGTATCACCACACAATGACATCACAAGGTGGAACAGAGTGTTTTCAGTCTGAGAGAAGAACTCAGCCTAAATCTGCAGGGTCTAATTTTCACAAATACAGTTAACAGTTAAATCTACACGTTCTGTCCCATTTAAAGTCTCACCCGTCCCAGGGCAGAGTCACGTTTCATCCGACTAGTTTTAAGGTAAATCATTTAACCTGCGTCCAACCAGGAAATACAATGATAAACTTCACTTAAACGAATGCAGAGCCCTCTCCCGTATGCGTTTCCACGGATACGGCGGCATCTGGGAGGAGTTCGTTCCCACCGTCAGCTGTTTCCTGTCATTGTGCTTTCAGGAAGTGATGTCACAGGAAGTGCTCAGCTGTTTGTTTACGACTCTTTGGTGACTCAGCAGGTTCTCTGCGTTTCTAACTCAGTTGTAACGTCATTAAATGTCCCGCAATGGGGCTTAAACCCTGTTTCTTGTCCAAACACGTTTAACCTGAGCCTCGTTTCTATTGGCTCGCCCGGAGTCGTACGGAGCGTATGTCACTGTCTAAAGTGACCTTTACCCCTCGTCTGAGGGTCTGAAGCGCTGGACCCTGGAGGGTACCTGCTCCCAGAGGGTCTGACCCTGAGGGGGAGGGGCCAGCGCGGTACAGATCGCTTTAGCTACGGCAAAGCTACGCAAGAAGGAAGATGATTGGACAAAAGAAAACAGACTTGAGATGACACAAAGCAGATATAAACACGGAGTAATGAGGCCACCAAACGCTGACCTGAGGCTTTGTTGTGAGGGTCACTTTACACGTAGAGCCGATACGAGTCGCAAAACAAAGCACCGACGCAACAGCTGTTTCCTGTTTGTGACGCGCTCGTGTTTAAAGATCGAACACATTAGATTTCCAGGTTATAACGTGTTTAACGTGAGCCAAAGCCGCTGTTACATAAAGAGGTTAAACACAGCGTAGAGGCAGAGAAGTGAAAAACGCAGAACGAGCCGGCGATAAACCAGAAGTAGTTTTGTGTTTACGTTAGCCTGAGCTTCAGCCACGTCTCACAGCGCCATAAACTAAACGTCTTTTTATGAACTGCTGAGATCGGACTTATGATTGAATGTAATTCAAATACGATTTAAGTTAAAAGATTAAAGATGATCCTCCACCTCCATCTAAGAGAGAAAAATAATTTATCAAAACAAAAAAATCCTGTGCTCTGTGGCGCCCCCTTCTGTTTGAGCCACATACGATGTTAGATCAAAGTGAAACTCAAGCTTATGTGGGTCATTCAGCACATTAGTTTTGATTTGGAGACTATGTGTGAAGTAATATTTGACATTAACTTAATAAAAATAAATAAATAATAAATACAGGCACCAAAAAAAAAAAAAAAAAAAGTTCAGAAAGCAGTTTTGAAATGGTTCTGGCACCGAGCCCAAACTTTTGACAGGTCCTGAATCTTTTGGCTTTTCTCCTCTGACCCTCTCCTCTTCATCCTCTGACCCTCTCCTCTTCATCCTCTGACCCTCTCCTCTTCATCCTCTGACCCTCTCCTCTTCATCCTCTGACCCTCTCCTCTTCATCCTCTGACCCTCTCATCCTCTCCTCCTCATCCTCTGACCCTCTCCTCCTCATCCTCTGACCCTCTCCTCCTCATCCTCTGACCCTTTCCTTCAGAGTTTGCACTTTGAGTTTGTTTACGACGCTCAAACGAAATGGAGGAAATTTAAGTGAAATATTGAGTCTCAAAGAGGAAGTGTGGTCTGCAACAGGAAGTTTGAGTAAAGGTCCATTTACGTCAAAATAAAACCACAAAAATAAGCTACGCTCAAGTGTGCATCTTCTCACTGTGTCACCGTGGCTATCCTGTCTCCTCCCTCTCACCAGGAGGTTGTGGGTTAGACTCCTGAGCCGTCTGAGTGGAATGTGTATGTAGTCAGGTTTAGGGCTAATCCAGGATCAGACCACTGTCCACAACAACAACTACTGCTCCTCTGACCCTCTCCTCTGCATCCTCTGCCCCTCTCCTCCGCGTCCTCTGACCCTCTCCTCCGCGTCCTCTGACCCTCTCCTCCGTGTCCTCTGACCTTCTCTGCTGATCCTCTGTTCTCTTTTTCAAAATTCCCAACCATGAAAATAGAATCAGGGTTTCGAGACAAAGTGTGGCTCCTGTTCTTCAAAGTGTGGCTCCTGTTCTTCAAAGTGCGGCTCCTGTTCTTCAAAGTGCGGCTCCTGTTCTTCAAAGTGCGGCTCCTGTTCTTCAAAGTGCGGCTCCTGTTCTTCCCTCTGTCACAGCAGCCACGCGTGGGTTTAACACTGTTTTACATTTAAACATTTTCAGTTTCCATACCCCCTGGTGATCTGTGTTTGTGTATTTCTTGGTGATCTGCGGATGGGCCTCACGTTTCTAAAAACAGCGCGTTCACACACGGGGCTCCGGCGGATCCACGGCCTGGTGTGGGAGCATAAACACGGGCTGCAGCGGCGCCTCTCTCCGCAGACGTGACGCAAACACGCCGCTAAACTGTGCTCTTTTAGCACATACTGCATCCACAAAACCCCACGTACAGCGCATCTGTCCCGGGCCACGCAGAGCCACCTGAGGACGCCGTGTTTGAACCGCAGAGAAAAACCCACGCACCGATCACAGCCAATTACAGCAGAGGAGCGTGGCCGATGCGCCAGAGCACACTGCAAAAATCACACATTACGGGATTTCTGCTTCAGCTCATCAGACAGAAACAAACTTGATGTGGGATTTGAAGTGGGAGAGCTCTGCCTTTACTCCGGCTTTGGTTTAGTTTCATAATCACGAGCACATCTTCCACAGCCCGGGTTTTTCTGGAGCCTGCCCGCTGTCACTGCCGCCCACTCCGCTCATATTTTACCACGAAACTCTACAGAGTCTGGCCCACAGCTGTTAACCTAATTAACCCGAGTGCGACCATCACAAAGCGGGTTTTTAATGACACGAGACGCTCCGGAGGCGCGGGCCGTGTCCGGTGAAAACAGAGGGACGTGTTTTTGCAGAAAACGTGACATTTGTGTCCGCTGTTGGCTGTTAGCCGCCTGTGGCTAACCCCGCCCTGCTAACACCAAACTCACCCAAACTCTGGCGTTTTACCACAAAACTGTATCATTTGAGCTCGTTTAAACGGACACAGAGGGAGGAGATGCACTTTTACCGCCGTGTCGTGAAGTTACAAACATTATACATGAGTTAATTTGTGCACAGTCACTGAATTAGTGAAGGTTTCCTCCGCAGTGACCAAACGCCTCTACACTGCCCATCAGCCAAGTGCGTGAAGCTAAAGCTAAGCTAAGGCTAAGCTAACTAGCCTTTAGCCGCGCTTACCTGGTGCCCTGCGCCTTGTCGCCCATCTCCGCGGCAGGCGAGGAGCGGCCACAAAGATCCAACAAAACGATCCGTGCGCGGAGGAGCGGGGAGCGGCTTCAGTCCCGGGCAGCTGTCCTCCGAGTCCGGGCGTCCATGCACCGAGTCCCGAGCCTTCAGAGCCGTGAGAGCCTCCGGAGCTTTGGGAGCGAGTCTGCTGCTGCTAACGACACAATCTCAGCGCTTCCTTCTGCAAACAGCGCAGCTCCTCCGTCTGTCCTCCGCGCTCTGTCCGTCCCTCCGCCTCACAGCAGCTCCGAGCAGCAGAGACCTGAGCAGTCAGACCCGAGCAACAGAAACCCGAGCAGTCAGACTCGAACAGTCAGACCCGAGCAACAGAAACCCGAGCAGTCAGACCCAGCAGTGAGACCTGAGGAGCAGAGACCCGAGGAGTCAGACCCAAGCAGCAGAAACCCGAGCAACAGAGAGACTCAAGCAGCAGAGAACCGTGTAATCAGAGCCGACAGACCCGGGCGAGAGATTCCTGTGCAGCCTCCGTGTCTCTGTCCGTGTGTCTCTGTCTCTCTTTTCCGCTGGAGACTCAATATTTCTTCCTGTTCCTCACATTTGACTACATTCAAATGCGCGGGATATTTGCATTCTGCAGAGACGCAGCTGAGTAAACACAAGGGCATGAGTTTTTATTTTATTTCCATGAGTTATATTTACATGATCTTTTATTTCATTATTACATCCGGTTTGAGTTATAAGTTAACGGGGATATATGTGGTAGAGCTCGGACCCACCTCCTTTGGTTTTACAACTAAAAATTATGTGTAAAGTCTTTCTTATAATAATAATAATAATAAAAAAAAAAAAAAAATTCAAACTCCATTTTGATATTAAGGAATAGACTCGATACCGATTCCGATACCACGATGATATCATTCTAAAGATATTCAGGAAAGGTTCATTTCTGTCAATGGGACTTTTTTAGTATTTACACCTGTGAAAAACGAGTATCTAGTTTCAATTCTAGTTTTAATATTGATTAGCAGATTTTTGATACTTTTGACAAACCGAATATGGACTTTAAAAATCCAGAGGAGACTCGACACAGTGATTTGTGCTGTTCAGAAATAAACGCTCTGCATAAATAGTAGTTTTTGCATGAACTCCCCCTGCAGGTGGGTGTTGTAGGTGCAGTTTGGGACAGATACAGATGCCAAAAAGTTTGTTTATGAGTTTGATTTTCAACAAAAGGTGACTAACTGAAAAACTGTGGGCTAATGCTAGCTAGCTTCTGAATGTAATGTTATTTGAGAGGGATGATAGTCTGTAAAAAGAAGTGGACTGAGTGAGTGTGACGTCTCCCACGGCGTTCGGCTCCAATCAAATGAAGCTCGGAGCGAGCGGATAGCAACTGTCAATCAAAAGGTAGCGGGAGTGGGGAAAAATGGCACCTGATTTGTCTGTTATTAATGTTCATATTTTGATTTACGGACACAATAGTCAACTGGGGGACTTCAACGCCCACGTGGGCAACGACAGTGACACCTGGAGGGGCGTGATCGAGAAGAACGACCTTCCTGATCGGAACCTGAGCGGTGTTATGTTATTGGACTTCTGTGCTAGCCACAATTTGTCCATAACAAATTGGACATGCACAAGGGTGTCATCATACAGGATCTCTGCAGTTTGCAGATGATGTTGTCCTGATGCTTCTTCGAGCCAGGACCTGCACCTGGGGCGGTTTGAGCTGAGTGTGAAGCGGTTGGGATGAGAATCAGCTCCTGCTCAGGATGCCTCCTGGATGCCTCCATAGGGAGGTGTTCTTGGCACATCCCACCAGGAGGAGGCCCCAGGGAAGACCCAGGACATCTGGGGACGTCCGGGGTGAGGGAAGTCTGGGAGTCCCTGCTTAGACTGCTGCACCCACGACCCGGTCCCGGATAAGAGGAAGAAAATGGATGGATAGTGAAATAAAAACTCCAAGGTCATGTAGAGCAGGTTAAGATGAACATTTTCAGAGCAAAATGATGGTGAGTCTGACAGCAGCAGGTACAGAGAGAGGACAGTTTTTCAATCGAGTCAATGGCGTCAAAAGAGCGTCCTATTCCTGTGGCTGGATAGTTATGTCCATTTATTTATAAAGTCTATGAGAGGGACTTGTGTAACTACACAAATCATCTCACCTGTTGTAGCTCAGATAAATCAGTTCTTTCAGATTGTTCTAAAAAAAAGCTCAGATTAAAGTCTAACAAACAGAGCAGTTCCTGCAGTAGAGACTCTCCAAAGTGCTGATGGTACAGAGACACTTGTGGGAAACATGATCGGCATTAGACACATGAATAGATAAATAAATAAAAAGCAGAAGTTTGGGGCAGAAGTGGAGCCGCTGGAAATATGATTCAGCAACTATTTAAAGTGTTTCTGTCAATGAGCAGCACATTCGCACACACAAGGTCATCACGGAGCGCTCCACTTCTGTCTCTATTGTTCTCATCTCTGACACCTGTGGATCATTATGTTATTTGCACATTTTAAATCAAAATCATAGTAAACATAATCACAACAAAGTGCTGCAGGCCCATAATGGAAGTGTTTATTGCTCTGAAAAACAAATAAAACGATGCGTCCTTACTGTGAGCAAGCTCTCCTCTCCACAAACCTGACTCTCCTTTGGCCTGGAGTTTCCATGGAAATGTTGTTCGTTTTGCTGTAATATTACACTGTATGACTTTAAACTTATCTAACCCCATGAAGAATGTTCCAAAGTCTGGCTTTAACTTTCTATTTCCATGGAATCATGTTTTCCATGTTCCGTGTTTTAATGTTGTGACCTTCTCACAAACCTGGAGTTGTGTATCTACATCTATGAAGCTCAAAATGTTCCTCCTTGTGATGTCATGAAGTGGAAGTTTCAAGTTTACAGCTCCTTTTACCTTTAGTTCAGTCGAGATTAGAAATTCCAGGACTGAAATGATTCAAAAGATTTGAGAGAAGCCTAAATATGCAGTGTTTGTGCCTTAAACATGTGTAAATGAAACACAGATGACGTCACATGTGATGACATCACACTGATGACGTGACACCGATGACATCACACTGGGAGAATTTTGTCCAAAATTTGGGACAATTTTACACAAGAAACACTTTTTTCTGACACTTTCAATATGATTACAACAAAATGAAGGTGTTTTTTGTTTTTATTTGTCAGATATTAATCTCTGTGACATTACAGGAGCTTTGGCCCAGTGTACTACATGGTTGCTAGGTAACACTTATGGTATTCTACAGCGTTATGTCATGATTCCCAACCTCGACCAAATCTGAAACGTAACAGGTCACTTCCTGTTTCCTCTTAGATCCCGATTCGCTCTTTCAGCGTTCCCGCCCTCAGTCCACTTCCTGTTTCCTCTTGGATCCCGATTGGCTCTGTTAGAGTTCCCGCCCTCAGTCCACTTCCCGTTTGCTCTTGGATCCTGATTGGCTCTTTAAATGTCCCTGCCCACAGGTCACTTCCTGTTTCCTCTTAGATCCTGATGGTGTAGGAGTCTGAGTGTGTGATGTATCTGACCCATCTCTCTCCAGGACTGGGCTGTACTGGACTCAGCCTCAGGAACCGGACCTGGAGCCCAGAGCAGGTCCATTTGGGAACCTCAAAGCTGAGCCCCACTGGCGCCACCTCCAGGAGAGATGAGGAGCACAGGCCCGGCACGTCCACCTGCAGGCACAAGGGGGCAGCAGTGAGACGCAGTTTTATGACAGTTTAAACCTTCATTTAACTAAATAAAGGTGTCGTCATTTATTTATGAGTCTAATCAGAACTATCATGTCATTTAGACGTTTTGGACTTTATTTACATTATGGTCGCCAGGTAACAGTTATGTCACATCCTGTGTCCAACCAGAAAGTGACATTATGAACCTTGACAAAATTAAAAAATACAAAAAAAACTAGGCACGAATTTGAGTAAAATCTTAAACATAATTAACTACACTAACTATGTTTTAGTGGAATTAGAAGTCTGACCTGTCTCATGTATTTCTGAATGTGACAAAGAGTGGCAGAGTGGTTAGCCCTCTTGTCTCAGTTAGAAGGTCTCTGATTGGACTCAGGCCTGTGTTGGATTTTGCGTGTTCTCTCTGTGCGGGTCTGGACTGTGTTCTGTGTGTATAACGTGCATAGACCAGTGACCTTGAAGAGGGCGGAGAGCTGCGTTCCTCCGTTGACCTTTGGGATGGACCACACGACCACGCGGCTTTGAGGCTTCAGCTCCGCGCTCTGGTCCGGACTGCTCAGCTCCTGAGACAGACTGGGACAAATCAAACAAACAAATAAACTGTGTAAGTAAACAAACACAGGCCTACGAACAAGACACAGATATAGAGGTGGAAAAATATCAACAGTGATGTCACACTGGGGGGATTCTGCATGTATGTCTTTGCCACACAGGTCTGAACCAGGACTAAACCAGGTCTAAAACCAGGTCTGAACGAGGGACATAACTCCTAACATGTCATCAAAGGGTAAAGGCCTTTTTAAAGTTATTCTACACTTTTTATTTACAACATACAGAATAAACCAGACGTTTACATACACTATGTAAAACCACACATACGCTTTTGTTTCTCTCCGTCTGACATGAAATCAGACTAAATTTATCCTGTTTTAGGTCAATTAGGATGAACAAAATTATTTCTATTTGCCAGATGGAGGATGGGGACCTGAGACCTCACCTTTCCCCAATTTACAACTCCATCATCAGACCCAAATGAGCCGTCCACCAGCAATCTGACCTAAACTGAAGAGGCGACTTGGATGAGCAGCTGAGCGTCTTCACTCCTGCAACGTTTTGACCAGTTGACAGATTTAACTTTTGGCTTTTACTGTTTGCTAAATGCCAGAATAATGAGAGTCAGAAGTTTACATACATTTTATTAGTATTCTGTACCATTGCCTTTGAACGGTATGATCTGGGTCAAACGTTTTGGATTTCCTTCCACGAGCTTCTCACAATAGTTGGCAGGAATTCTGGCCCATTCCTTCTGACAGATCTGGTGTAACTAAGCCATGTCTGTGGACCGTCTCGCTCACACGGGCCTTTTTCAGGTCTGTCCATACATTTTCAATAAGACTGAGATCAGGGCTTTGTGATGGCTGCTCCAAAACATTGACTTTGTTACCCTTTAGCCACTTTGTAACCATTTGACAGTATGCTTCGAGTCATTGTCCATTTGGAAGACTCATTTGTGCTTCCTGGCTGGTGTACTCGAGATGTTGCTTCAGTATTTTCCTCGTGATGCCATCTACTTTGTGAAGTGCATCAGTCTGTCCCGCAGCAAAACAGCCCCACGACACAATGCTGCCACCCCCGTATTTTACAGTTTGGATGGTGTTCTCAGGTTTATAAGCTTCACCATTTTTCCTCCAAATGTAACAACGCTCATTATGGCCACAGAGGAAAAAAAAAAAAGTCGTTTTATATAGATATTCAGGTTAAATATTTGAGAGTCTGTTCCGTCTGAGGGCCCCACCGAGTCAGCTCATGTAAAAGAGTGCGTTCATTTTGTCCAAACACAGACGGAACATCAGCTCAAGAAACACAACATTTACATCAGACATTTACTAATCAAATCAGGCTCCTTCAACACGGACAGGTCTCAAACAGATCACCCTCCACGTCATTGGCAGAAAGGACTTTTGAGACGTAAGACCGAGTTTCCAAGGCGATCCCGAACAAATAAAGAATGTTTGGAGGTTTATTTAACTCCGCCCTGTTCTTCAAACTGTTCAGATGTTTGTCCATGTTCTGGTCGTTTCTTCTCGTCGAGCCTCTGAGGTTGTATTTGGAGTGATTCATGTTTGAGTTTAATCTTTAATCGACGACATTCAAGACGCCATTTTGTCAATCGCCCCCCGTTTAACCTCCTCTGTGACACGCCCACTGTGACACGCCCACCAAAATGACGACGCGACGCTGCCGAATCCTACAAGTATCACTGATTAAGAAAATAAAACTGGAGAAGGAAGTGCGGACGTCACAGTGGGCGTGTCCTGGTGGAGGGTAAATGGGGGTCGACTGAGAAAATGGCGTCTTGAAACTAGTGGATTAAAGATTAAACTCAAACATGAATCAGTCCAAATAAAACTTCAGAGGCTCAACGAGAAGAAACGACCAGAACATGGACAAACATCTGAACAGTTTGAAGAACAGGGCGGATTTAAACGTCTCAGAACAGTTAAATAAACACAAAAATATACTCTGTTACGGTAATGTGAGTATTTGTACTTAGTTGCTTTCCACATTTCTGTAAAACTAAAACAAGTATTTGACTAAATCTTGAGGAAAACTTGACCAAAAGGCTCAAACTGATCTAAAGACTCAACTCAGCTCAGACTCAAGACTTGGCTCAGACTCTGGCTCAGGCTCAGACTCAGACTCTGGCTCAGACTCTGGCTCAGGCTCAGACTCTGGCTCTGGCTCAGACTCTGGCTCTGGCTCAGACTCTGGCTCTGGCTCAGACTCTGGCTCTGGCTCAGACTCTGGCTCTGGCTCAGACTCTGGCTCTGGCTCAGACTCTGGCTCTGGCTCAGACTCAGGCTCAGACTCTGGCTCAGGCTCAGACTCTGGCTCAGGCTCTGGCTCTGGCTCAGACTCTGGCTCTGGCTCAGACTCTGGCTCTGGCTCAGACTCTGGCTCTGGCTCAGACTCTGGCTCAGTCTCAGTGAGTTTGTTTAAGTCGTTATAGACGTCATTTATTTTCCTCAGTCATATCATTTGTTTTGATTTGAATGACCGACCTCACGGAGCCTTTGGGCACGTCCCCCTGTGTGTCAGATGCCCTCCCTGTGTGTCAGATGCCCTCCCTGTGTGTGTCAGATGCCCTCCCTGTGTGTCAGATGCCCTCCCCGTGTGTGTCAGATGCCCTCCCCGTGTGTGTCAGATGCCCTCCCCGTGTGTGTCAGATGCCCTCCCTGTGTGTGTCAGATGCCCTCCCCGTGTGTGTCAGATGCCCTCCCTGTGTGTCAAATGCCCTCCCTGTATGTGTCAGATGCCCTCCCCGTGTGTGTCAGATGCCCTCCCTGTGTGTCAAATGCCCTCCCCGTGTGTGTCAAATGCCCTCCCCGTGTGTGTCAAATGCCCTCCCTGTGTGTCAGATGCCCTCCCCGTGTGTGTCAAATGCCCTCCCTGTGTGTCAGATGCCCTCCCTGTGTGTCAGATGCCCTCCCTGTGTTTTGATTTGAATGACTGACCTCACGGAGCCTTTGGGCACGTGCACCGACGCCTCCACATTTATCGCAGCGCTGAACAAAACAAGAGGAAATAAGTCAGATGCCCTCCCCGTGTGTCAGATCATGTCAGATGCCCTCCCCGTGTGTCAGATCATGTCAGATGCCCTCCCTGTGTGTTGTGAGTGACAGTTACATTTTGGGGGGCAGGTCACAGCGCAGTTTCAAGTACATCAGTAATCTGTGAACAGAGAAAAGAGACTTTCAAAACAAACCAAAGGCTGAGAGTGACCAGTCTCCAACTAAAATATCATCTAAAGACTTAAAGCCCCACGTGACTCTGACCTCTGACCTCTGAGCTGATGTCTCCTCGTCTCACACAGACCTGGAGTTGTGTTTTGTTTCATTCTCACATGTTTAACACACAAAACCTGCAGATTTAGGCTGAGTTCTTCTCTCAAACTGAAAACACTCTGTTCCACCTTGTGATGTCATCATGTGCTCCACTGTGTTTTTAAACTCCACACACCTTCATTTCTAGAATCATTTGGATCATTTCAGTCCTGGAATTGCCACTTATCTCGACTGAACTAAAGGTAAAAGGAGCTGTTCACTTCACCACTTGATGACATCACAAGGTGGAACAGAGCGTTTTGATCTTTGTAGATGTTACAGACTAATAATAAAGTGCGACTCAAACATGTGAATGAAACAAAACACAACTCCAGGTCTGTTTTTGAGGAGGAAACATTAGAACATGACTTCAGCTTTGTGTCATACAGGAGCTTTATATATTTTAAATTCAAATGCCTTGATTTTGACTCGTCTTTGAAATACCTCCACAGGCCACTAGAGGACGCTCTTGTACAGCGTTAGGGGTTTAAATGAACTTGATGTGGTCACGATCATTTAAAGTGATAAAATGTTTATCGTGTCATGTGTAACGTCAGTAACGTCAGTAGCACTCATAGCAGTAGTATTACAGTAGTAGTTTTGCAGCAGTAGTAGTTGTAAAAGTAATAATAATAGCAGTAGTAGTAATAGGAGTGTCTTTGTCCTGGTTATAGTTGTAGCCGTAGTATTACAGTAGTAGTAGTAGTAGCAGTACTCATAGTAAAGTTACCGTCCGGAGGCGTCTCTCTCAGCCCTTAGTAATAGTAGTAGTAGTAGTAGTAGTAGTAGTAGTAGTAGTAGTAGTCATAGTAAAGTTACTGTCCGGTTAAAGTTACTGTCTCTCTCAACCCTTAGTAGTAGTAGTAGTAGTAGTAGTAGTAGTAGTAGTAGTAGTAGTAGTAATAGTAGTAGTAGTAGTAGTAGTAGTAGCAGTAGTAGTAGTAGTAGTAGTAGTACTCATAGTAAAGTTACCGTCCGGAGGCGTCTCTCTCAGCCCTTAGTAGTTGTAGTTGTAGTAGTAGTAGTAGTAGTAGTAGTAGCAGTACTCATAGTAAAGTTACCGTCCGGAGGCGTCTCTCTCGACGGTGGGGAAAAGTCTGAACGGAGCAGCACAGGGCAGCTCCTCCCTCAGCTGGTACTGCATCACTGTCTGCTGTAAGTACAGGAAATACACGGATACAGAGCCTTCCCTCTCCCCAGACACCTCCTCCTCTACATATATCAGTATATTTCAGTATATATGAGTGTAATTCTTACCTCTCCCTGTGAGGGGCAGAGTTTGAGGATTCGGTTGGACTCAAACTCGTCCAGTTTGACGTTCTGGTGAAAGCTGCACTCGTCCACTCTCACCCCGGCTCCATAACCTACAAACACAAACACACAACAAACACACAACTTCAACACTTAGATCTAACCACAGAGCCTCTGGTGAAAGGGCAACAGCTCAACAAACACAGGTACTGGATTTAGGGAAACACAACATTATAAAATCGAATGTCTAGAATTCAGCTCAATTATGTTTCTGCACTTTTTAATATCTATGGGGTATTAAAGAGGAGGTATTTACTTCTGTGGGGTATTAAAGAGGAGGTATTTACTTCTGTGGGGTATTAAAGAGGAGGTATTTACTTCTGTGGGGTATTAAAGAGGAGGTATTTACTTCTGTGGGGTATTAAAGAGGAGGTATTTACTTCTGTGGGGTATTAAAGAGGAGGTATTTACTTCTGTGGGGTATTAAAGAGGGGTATTTACTTCTGTGGGGTATTAAAGAGGAGGTATTTACTTCTCTGGGGTATTAAAGAGGAGGTATTTACTTCTCTGGGGTATTAAAGAGGGGTATTTACTTCTGTGGGGTATTAAAGAGGAGGTATTTACTTCTGTGGGGTATTAAAGAGGAGGTATTTACTTCTGTGGGGTATTAAAGAGGAGGTATTTACTTCTCTGGGGTATTAAAGAGGGGTATTTACTTCTGTGGGGTATTAAAGAGGAGGTATTTACTTCTGTGGGGTATTAAAGAGGAGGTATTTACTTCTGTGGGGTATTAAAGAGGAGGTATTTACTTCTCTGGGGTATTAAAGAGGAGGTATTTACTTCTGTGGGGTATTAAAGAGGAGGTATTTACTTCTCTGGGGTATTAAAGAGGGGTATTTACTTCTGTGGGGTATTAAAGAGGAGGTATTTACTTCTGTGGGGTATTAAAGAGGAGGTATTTACTTCTGTGGGGTATTAAAGAGGAGGTATTTACTTCTGTGGGGTATTAAAGAGGAGGTATTTACTTCTGTGGGGTATTAAAGAGGAGGTATTTACTTCTCTGGGGTATTAAAGAGGAGGTATTTACTTCTCTGGGGTATTAAAGAGGAGGTATTTACTTCTGTGGGGTATTAAAGAGGGGGTATTTTTTGAGCGATCTAAAACCTCTTCATGTTTATAAAGGGGGAGGGTGAAGTGTCTTGCTCAAGGTCAACAGTATGCACATGTCTGATCCAGGATTAAACCGCAGACCCTTTGGTTACACGGCGTCAGTTTGACCCCCTGAGCCACCCTCCCGTCACATGTTACAGGCGTGTTACCTCTGAGCTGAGAGCGGCCGATGCTGAACTCCTCGTTTAGACCGATCCTCATCTCTGAAGGAAACGGAAAACATTCACAAGAACAATTTAGAAACGCAAAGCTAACCGGAGGCACTGATCTGTCTGACGCTCTCACTCAAATTAGACTTTAATCTTAGTTTGTTTTAACACAATCTGATCATAAAGAGCTGATTTATCTGAATTACAACAGGTGAGCTGATCTGTGCTGTTAAACAAGTCCCTCTCAAATAACAGTCACAAGCTAGCATTAGCATTAGCATTAGCATTAGCCAACAGTTTTTCACTTAGTCACTCAATCAACTGATCACAGACTCCTGAAAATCTGCTCTTTAAATCACTTTTGTATTTTTGCTTGAGTTTTCAGACGACGCTAATGTGTGTGTTGTGTCACCATGGTAACTGCTGAACATTCCACCAAAGACGTACATGCAGAACAGCCCCCAGAACAGCTCAGAATAATGTATTTTTCAGACTATGTCTTTGAAAATAAGAATCATGCGAGTCCTTTTTCCCCCTCACAGTAGAGGGGGCTGTTGCTCCACTTTACAGAATGCAGAGACCCAAACCTCCCTGTGTGTCAGATGCCCTCCCTGTGTATCATTCTGACCGGAGCATCGTGGTGTGTAGCATTTCACTCGGATTTCGCCCTCCACGTCCACCTTCATCAGCATGCCCTGGACACACACACGAAATTTACATAAACGTTGGATCTCAGTGTGACTCTGAAGTGCTGTACGTTTGCAATTTGTTTTCTCCACCGACAAAACCCACAATGTCGATGAAACGTTCTGCACCGACAAAGACGCCGACGAAGGTTTGAACTTTGAGAGAGTTTAAACGAGAGAGAAATGTGAGAAAATGTTAACGCCTGTGTGAGAAAAGTGTATAAAGTGTGTGGTGAGGGGTTTTACAGACAAAAACAGAGAGAATAATGTAAAAAATAAAGATGAAACTTCACGGGTTTCGCCTATTGTGGGTGATTTTTAGAACATGACCCCCGCGGTAAACGAGGGACCAGTGTAATACCATTATAAAAATTTAAAGAAAGGACTTAGCAACGCTGTCAATTAACCTGTTGCTAATGTAAGAAGGAGCGACCTCGAGGAAAGAAGGACCTGATTTGTCTGTTATTAATGTTCATATCTTGATTTACAGACACAATAATGAAATAAAAACCCCAGGATCATGTAGAGGGTTAATACGAACATTTAAGACCAAGAGTCGATGGAGCCGGAAGTGCGCCCATGATCACTTCCTGTTTGTAACGCCGCGGCAGCTAGCAGGTTAGCTAAGCCCAGAGATATAAACAATCTATGGTTTGAATCTAAAAAAACAGATTTGACTCACGTTTGCTCCGATCACGACGGTCAGTCTCTCCACAACGTCCACGAAAATCTCACTCTTCCCCTGAAACAGAAAACACAGGAGTTGAATAGAAGTAACTGTAGTAGTAGTAGTAGTAGTGTTTGTATTAATAGTGATTGAGGTAATTATAGTAGTATATGCAGTAGTAGTAGCAGCAGTATTAGAATCAGTACAGACATGTTGATGTAAATGGTTTTGAGGTAACAACAGCAGTACTTGTAGTAGTGGTAGCAGGAGTACTTTCGCGTTGCTGCTGAACTGTAGTAGTATTTGCAGTAGTAGTATTTGTACCTGTTCTCGTTGGTGAATGGGTCGCGTTGCTGCTGAACTGTAGTAGTAGTAGTATTTGCAGTAGTAGTATTTGTACCTGTTCTCGTTGGTGAATTGGTCGCGTTGCTGCTGAACTGTAGTAGTAGTATTTGCAGTAGTAGTATTTGTACCTGTTCTCGTTGGTGAATGGGTCGCGTTGCTGCTGAACTGTAGTAGTAGTAGTATTTGCAGTAGTAGTATTTGTACCTGTTCTCGTTGGTGAATGGGTCGCGTTGCTGCTGAACTTGGGGCCACTTTGCTTTGTTGAGTCTCGGCTCCAAACTGAAAAGTCACATTAAAATCATCACATGGACGAAAATACAAATAATTACAAAACAAAAACACAAAGTGGTGCTTCATTCAGTTTGATTCACACAGAGGTCACAGAGGTCAGAGGTCACAGAGGTCAGAGGTCAGAACAGCTCTGTGTCCAGGTTCAGTCAAACTTTATGACCTCAACAATCACATTCATCCATTTACCAAATAAACCTGACGTCCCCACCTGCAACTCCTTTGTTTATTTATTTACTCATTTGTTTATTTATTTACTCATTTGTTTATTTATTTACTCCTTTCTTATTTATTTACTCCTTTATTTATTTACTCATTTGTTTATTTATTTACTCATTTGTTTATTTACCTACTTGTCTGTATATTTATTAACTTGCTTTGTTTATTTATTTGTTTGTTTGTTTATTTAGTTGTTTCTATGTTTATTTATTCATTTATTTATTTAATCATTTCTTACTCTATTTACTTTTCTTTTATTTTCTTGTTTGTTTGTTTACTAACTAATTTATTAACTTGCTATTTACTCGTCGGTTTGTTTATTTATTTATCTGTACATTTATTTACTCATTTATTTGTTTATTTATTTATTAGTCTGTTTGTTTATTTATCTACTCATCTGTTTGTTTATTTACTCATCTGTTTGTTTTACTCTTTTGTTTACTTATTCATCTATTTATCTATTTGTCTGTTTATTTATTTACACATCTATTGGTTTATTTACTCACCTGTTTATTTACTTGTTTGTTTGTTTACTTATTTACTCGTCTGTTTATTTACTCGTTTGTTTGTTTGTTTGTTTGTTTACTTATTTACTCGTCTGTTTATTTACCAGAGCCACGTTGCTGAGGTCGAAGAGGCTGAAGCTTCTGGAGCTCACAGCTTCAGTTTGGATGAAGTTTTTCAGGACGTCACACGAGGTCGTCTGGATGTACCCGTAATCCTTCAAAATAAAACAAAAGAACATTATAATCCTTCAAAATAAAACAAAAGAACATTATAATCCTTCAAAATAAAACAAAAGAACATTATAATCCTTCAAAATAAAACAAAAGAACATTATAATCCTTCAAAATAAAACAAAACAACATTATAATCCTTCAAAATAAAACAAAAAACATAATCCTTCAAAATAAAACACATATGAAACAAAAATAAAACAAGACCCATAATCCTATGAAAGAAATAAAACCCCTGTAATCCTTCAAAATAAAACAAAAGAAAATTATAATCCTTCAAAATAAAACAAAACAAATAATCTTTAACAATAAAGCAGATAAATAAACCACTGAAATCCTACAAAATAAAAGAGAAAACACTGTAATCCTTCAAAATAAAAGCAGATAAACAGTGAAAGAGCCACAGAGAGAACAAGGAAAGAGCCACAGAGAGAACAGAGAAAGAGCCACAGAGAGAACAAGGAAAGAGCCACAGAGAGAACAAGGAAAGAGCCACAGAGAGAACAAGGAAAGAGCCACAGAGAGAACAAGGAAAGTGCCACAGAGAGAACAGAGAAAGAGCCACAGAGAGAACAAGGAAAGAGCCACAGAGAGAACAGAGAGAGAGAGAGCCACAGAGAGAACAGAGAGAGCCACAGAGAGAACAGAGCGAGAGAGCCACAGAGAGAGAGCCACAGAGAGACCAGAGAGGGAGCCACAGAGAGAACAGAGAGAGAGAGCCACAGAGAGAACAGAGAGAGCCACAGAGAGAACAGAGAAAGAGCCACAGAGTGAACAAGGAAAGAGCCACAGAGAGAACAGAGAGAGAGAGCCACAGAGAGAACAGAGAGAGAGAGCCACAGAGAGAACAGAGAGAGAGAGCCACAGAGAGAACAGAGTGAGAGCCACAGAGAGAACAGAGAGAGAGAGCCACAGAGAGAACAGAGAGAGAGAGCCACAGAGAGAACAGAGTGAGAGCCACAGAGAGAACAGAGAGAGAGAGCCACAGAGAGAACAGAGAGAGAGAGCCACAGAGAGAACAGAGTGAGAGCCACAGAGAGAACAGAGAGAGAGAGCCACAGAGAGAACAGAGAGAGAGCCACAGAGAGAAACAGAGAGAACAGAGTGAGAGCCACAGAGAGAACAGAGAGAGAGAGCCACAGAGAGAACAGAGAGAGAGAGCCACAGAGAGAACAGAGAGAGAGAGCCACAGAGAGAACAGAGTGAGAGCCACAGAGAGAACAGAGAGAGAGAGCCACAGAGAGAACAGAGAGAGAGAGCCACAGAGAGAACAGAGAGAGAGAGCCACAGAGAGAGAGAGCCACAGAGAGAGAGAGCCACAGAGAGGGAGCCACAGAGACAACAGAGAGAGCCACAGAGACAACAGAGAGAGAGAGCCACAGAGAGAACAGAGAGAGCCACAGAGAGAGCCACAGAGAGTTCGTACCACCACTTCATCTAAGAGCTCATAGATCAGAGCGAAGTTCAGCTGCACCGAGCGCTCACTCAGAGTCCCACAGTAATCTTTGACCAGAGAGCACAGCCTGAAACACAACACGGGGCTTTAACACTGAGGAAATGTCCCACAGTGAAGCTTTAACACTGAGGAAATGTCCCACAGTGAAGCTTTAACACTGAGGAAATGTCCCACAGTGGGGCTTTAAATCCCTCTGCACAGCTCACAACACTCTGTTACACCTTGTGATGTCATTAGGTGGTGTGGCTGTATGTGCAGCTATGGTTTGAGCCTGATTTGAGTGTCTTGAACGTGACGCAGTGGGAGGAGTTTTACTTGTTGATGAAGTCGATGATGGTGAAGGGAGAAGAGGCGGAGTTTGTGGTGACGACCCAGAACAGTCCTCCCTGTTTCACGTGAACGAAATACACATCCTTATGATTCTGGAAAAGACGGAAATGTTTAAATCGGCCATTTTGTTTTATTTGAGTCTCTATGGTTCTCATCTCTGTGGATCATTCTGTTCTAATTTACACATTTTAAATCACAATATTCAGTACAAAATGACGACGCGACGCTGCAGAATCCTACAAGTTTCAACAATTAAGAAAATAAAACTGGAGAAGGAAGAGCGGACGTCACAGTGGGCGTGTCACAGTGGGCGTGTCACAGTGGGCGTGTCGCAGTGGACAATTCAATTCATAACCAGCAAATTGAATGTTTTAATCAGATTTAATGTTTTGATCAAATTTAATGTTTTGTTTTTTTTATCAGATTTAATGTTTTAATCAGATTTAATGTTTTAATCAGATTTAATGTTTTATTTTTTTTTATCAGATTTAATGTTTTAATCAAATTTAATGGTTTTTTTTTTAATCAGATTTAATGTTTTGATCAGATTTAATGTTTTAATCAGATTTAAGGTTTTTTTTAATCAGATTTAATGTTTTTTTTTAATCAGATTTAATGTTTTAATCAGATTTAATGTTTTAATCAGATTTAATGTTTTAATCAGATTTAATGTGTTTTTTTTATCAGATTTAATGTTTTGATCAAATTTAATGTTTTTTTTTTTTTATCAGATTTAATGTTTTAATCAGATTTAATGTTTTGATCAGATTTAATGTTTTATTTTTTTTTATCAGATTTAATGTTTTAATCAAATTTAATGGTTTTTTTTAATCAGATTTAATGTTTTGATCAGATTTAATGTTTTAATCAGATTTAAGGTTTTTTTTAATCAGATTTAATGTTTTTTTTTAATCAGATTTAATGTTTTAATCAGATTTAATGTTTTAATCAGATTTAATGTTTTAATCAGATTTAATGTTTTAATCAGACTGGCAATGGTCTGATTTTGTTTGAGCGGATAATGTTCCAGTATGTGTCTTTCTTTGAGGATGAGAGCTCCTTTTTGACATTTTTACGGTCGGGTGCTGGTCACATGTTGTAGTAAAAGTTTAACAGATTTAACAGAAAACAGAGAATTAAATATTGGGACGTTTTTTTAATGTCGAACCATTTGGACAGATACCAGTGAATGTGACCAAAAGCCTGACACCTGCACTCACATAAATACTTAAATACACATTTGTACACTTTTTATTTTACTTTACTACATTTGAGAGCAGTATCTGTACTTTCTACTCCACTACATTTTTGAACTGGACTGAAAAAGTAAACTAAAAGTATTTTAATTATTGCGTGAGACCTGCTGAAAAGGCTGAAGGTTTATTTTTAACACGTTCAGAGTTTGAACAAACAAAAATATACAAATAACATCAGAAAAAAAACAAAAACTACTGATTCAATTGTTCCTGTTCAATCAAAATCACCACATTTAAAGACTTTATAAGCCCTCAAAATCTACATGAAATACTTTTACCTTTTACTCTTCAAGTACATTTTTAAACAGGCGCTTTTAATATTTTTACTCATGATGTAATGATGTAAACTCACACACAACACTGTTATTATAGAGTGAATGTGAGTTACCATGACGACGGGAGGCTGGTCTCCGGGCAGAGCTGTGACTTTTTCATAAAACACTCGAACCACATCGCTGCTGTTCTCCCCTCGGACTGACGGGGGCGTTAGGGAGGCAAACTTATGACATTTGTGAATGAAACAAAACAGGACTCAGGGTGTGTTTGTGATGAGGAGACGTTAGAACGGAGAGAGTGGAACACGGGCTTTGTTAAAGTTAAATCCTCTTCATATTTCACACTGTGGAAAGTGAAGGATACAGTCTTTGTAAATGAGGTGGTCTCCTTTGGACGACAGAATGAAGAACTGGCAGATCATCCTGGAAAAGAAACAAAGAGAGTTTAAATGTTTTACACACAACTACAACGTTATGCATTAGATCTGGTTTAGACCTGGTTTAGACCTACTTTAGTCCTGGTCTAGTCCTGGTCTAGTCCTGGTTCAGTCCTGCTTTAGTCCTAGTTCAGTCCTGATTTGATCCTGGTTTAGTCCTGCTTTAGTCCCACTTTAGTCCTGGTCTAGTCCTGGTGTAGTCCTGGTGTAGTCCTGGTGTAGTCCTGGTGTAGTCCTGGTTCAGTCCTGGTTCAGTCCTGGTTCAGTCCTGGTCTAGTCCTGGTTTAGTCCTGGTTCAGTCCTGGTCTAGTCCTGGTCTAGTCTTGCTTTAGTCCTTCTCTAGTCCAGGTCCAGTCCTGGTTCAGTCCTGGTCTAGTCCTGCTTTAGTCCTGCTTTAGTCCTGGTCTAGTCCTGGTCTAGTCCTGGTTCAGTCCTGGTCTAGTCCTGGTCTAGTCCTGGTTTAGGCCTGGTTCATTCCTGCTTTAGTCCTGGTCTAGTCCTGGTTCAGTCCTGCTTTAGTCCTGCTTTAGTCCTGGTCTAGTCCTGGTCTAGTCCTGGTCTAGTCCTGGTCTAGTCCTGGTCTAGTCCTGGTCTAGTCCTGGTTTAGTCCTGGTTTAGTCCTGGTCTAGTCCTGGTCTAGTCTTGCTTTAGTCCTGGTTCAGTCCTGCTTAAGTCCTGGTCTAGTCCTGGTCTAGTCCTGGTCTAGTCCTGGTTTAGGCCTGGTTCATTCCTGCTTTAGTCCTGGTCTAGTCCTGGTCTAGTTTTGCTTTAGTCCTGGTCTAGTCCTGGTCTAGTCCTGGTTTAGTCCTGGTCTAGTCCTGGTTTAGTCCTGGTCTAGTCCTGGTTTAGTCTTGGTCTAGTCCTGGTTTAGTCCTGGTTTAGTCCTGGTCTAGTCCTGGTCTAGTCCTAGTTTAGTCCTGGTCTAGTCCTGGTCTAGTCCTAGTTTAGTCCTGGTCTAGTCCTGGTCTAGTCCTAGTTTAGTCCTGGTCTAGTCCTGCTTTAGTCTTGGTTCAGACAGAATCTTTAAATCTGCTTTAGTTCTAGTTAAAAGTCAATTCTCTACTTGTGACTTTTGCCAAAACACAATAATAACTGAATAATTGTGTAATAAATGTCCTGAAAACCACGGACATCATTAAACCCTTTCCTTACCTCGTCTGTAGAGGTGGAACCTGTAAAAGTTACGTTTGTTTAAACAGTAAACTCCCTCTGTAACTGTAAAAAACATCCAGACATTATTTTTGAAGCTAACATTAGATCAGCTTTTACCGCCAATAATCATCATAATTCTGCTCCGGTTTAAACATTAACGTCTCGAACTTAATGTGAACAATCTCCGCCGTGAGTTTACAAAATAAATCCGGGTTTAGTTTAAGGTTTTTGATGAAATTGTGACTAAATGGAGTTAGCTTCCTGTATGCTAAGTGCTAATGCTAATGCTAATGCTAACCAAAACAGTGACACGGCATCTAGCGTCTCGGAGAAGAATTACACGAAGATACACAAACGAGAGGCTAAATGATGTAAATGACTTTTACAGCACAATAAAACACACACAACCTTATATTTATGACGGTAAAAACTTTAAACTGACTAAAATGCCCCTCAAGATGTGCATGTCTTTTACTTTAACTTATTCAAAAAATGGAAAGTTTATCTGGGCAATATTAAGTCTAATTAATTGAGTGTGGAGTAATTGTGTGGTTAAAAAACAAACAAAATGTAAAGTATTTTTGTGGTTTTCTGCAAAAAAAAAAAAAGAAAAGAAATGAAAACTACCGAAATCCATTGAAAACCACTGCTATTATTATTATTATTATTATTATTATTATTATTATTATTATTATTATTATTATTATTATTATTATTATATATTTGTTTAAAAAGAGTTGCTCCTTTGGTTATTTTTAATAGTTCCACGTTTGGCCACAGAGGGCGACAGAGCGCGCACTCTCACTTCCTGTTTCCGGTCCCCATTCAACATGAAGTGAGTAAACAAAGCACTTTATTTGACTTTTATTTGAGTTTTCGGTGAATTTAAAGGTTCTCACGTCGCAGGTGGATTTATTTAAGTTTACTGGCAGTTTGAATGTTTGTTTTTCTCACGTTTAAATGTTTAAATAATGAACAAATGAGGCGTTTTTCAATCGTTTGGCCCAAATCCCCTCAAGAAACTAAACCATTTAATAATGTACAGGTCTTTTAGTGACTTTAGGGTGTTTTAAATTGAAACCCTCACATTGCTTTTACGTATTTGTGATTATTTGGTTGATTCGGCTTGAACAATTAATTGCTCGAATGAGACTGGTGTCGAGGCATCGGGTTTTTAACGAATGAATGGAGCGAGTAATCTCATGAAACTGAAATTAAATAAAGTATAAAGAAGCAGGAAACAGTCGGTTATTCTCATCTCCAAAGTTCAAAATGCTCTGTCCTGCTTCTGTCGTCTGTTTTATTTTACACAGAGGTGGAAGAAGTACTCCATTTTGTTACTTAAGTAAAAGTACAGATACTGGAGTAAAAATAATAATAATAATAATAAAAGTAAATGTATCACATGAACCAATCTGCTTAAAGAGTAAAAAGTAAAGGTATTTCATGCAGGTTTTGGGATATAATAATGCTTCAAATGTCGTAATTTGTTCAACAGAAACAATTGAAGTTAGTTTTATTTGTATATTTTTGTTTGTTCAAATTATGAAACGTGTTTAAAAAAAAAAAAAACCCTCAGACTTTTCAGCAGTTTCAAACAATAATACAAATACTTTAACTTTTCTGTCCAGTTCAAAAATGTAGTGGAGTAGAAAGTACAAATACTGCCCTCAAATGTGAAGTACTGAAGTAAAAGTCAAAAGCACACACTTTAAAATCTACTTAAGTACAAGTTTAAGGTGTCTGCTTTACTACTTTTACTTTGTTATCTTCTACCACTCTTTAAACCTCTTGAGTCCATTACACATTAAGTCTGATATTTTGCTGGAAAAAATACAATAAACTATAATATGGAAACTACATTAAGCAACTGATAGAAAAACCTAAAGGATTTACCCCCAAAACGGCTCTAAAAACCGCTCTAAATGAGAAAAAAAACAATGATGTTATGATGTCATTCTCCCAGAGGGGGGCGCAAGAGGCTGATTTTCCAATTGCCTTTATATTACATTATATTTTCAGCTGAAATACCCAAAATGTAAATTCAGAAATGTTGAACCTGATTATTTCTATCAGTGACAAGAGCCAAGAACTCACTGTGATACAACAACACCAAAAAACGACAACAATAAACACAACAATAACAATGACAACAACAACAACAACAACACACATCTGCATTTAAACAAGATTCATTTGAGCTGCTTTACTCTGATTGGCCGGTAGGATGTTGTGACTTCATCTGAAACGCGGCGATAGAGATGTAACTTTTTGTATTTTCCAGTCCTCTGACCAAAGTGCGTCTGATAAACGAGCTGAACGAGCGAGAGGCCAACCTCGGGGTGAAGGAGACGGTGTCCTGGCACTCGGAGTACTCGGACAGCGCTTGGATCTTCGTCGGTGAAGAAAACTTTCACTTTAGGATGGTCTCCTAAAATAAATGAAAGTAAATATAAGATTAAGTCTTTGTGTTTCAGGAGGGCTGCCGTACGAGCTCAGCGAAGGCGACATCATCTGTGTGTTCTCGCAGTAAGGATGCACTTTCTGTCACAAAAACTATTAAAGAGGAGGTATTCTGCAAAACCCGCTGTTTGGAGCTTTCTCCCATGATGCTAACGCTAACGCTAACTCCGTTCCCTCATCAAAAACATGTCTGAGAAGGTTTTTAGATGTTATCCATATATGTCTGAGTGATCTCTCCTGGGCCTATTCACAGCTTCCTTACAGTTAGCAGTACGAGCATGTACGAGGCTCCGCCCACAAACCTGCCACGCGACAATCCTCCGTAAATATACAAAAACGTGGTACAAAACTGTGCACTATGACTTGACAAACCTGGTGTGATGTGCAGTAGTTTCATTAGTGCGATGCAGCTGATTGTGTTGTGATAGTGCTCTGAAGGGGGAGGGGTTTAGCACAGAGAGCAAAGGGCGGGGAGACTCAGGGGGAGGCTGCTAATCTGCATTTATTCATAAACATTTTTTGCCACTGGCGCCCTCCTGTGGTCCCTGGTACTCCCTGCGGTCTCCCATCCAAATCCTGACCACGCCCCACCCTGAAATACCCCCTCTTTAATACCCCACAGAAGTAAATACCTCCTCTTTAATACCCCACAGAAGTAAACACCTCCTCTTTAATACCCCACAGAAGTAAACACCTCCTCTTTAATACCCCACAGAAGTAAATACCTCCTCTTTAATACCCCACAGCAGTAAATACCTCCTCTTTAATACCCCACAGAAGTAAACACCTCCTCTTTAATACCCCACAGAAGTAAACACCTCCTCTTTAATACCCCACAGAAGTAAACACCTCCTCTTTAATACCCCACAGAAGTAAATACCTCCTCTTTAATACCCCACAGAAGTAAATACCTCCTCTTTAATACCCCACAGAAGTAAATACCTCCTCTTTAATACCCCACAGAAGTAAATACCTCCTCTTTAATACCCCACAGAAGTAAATACCTCCTCTTTAATACCCCACAGAAGTAAATACCTCCTCTTTAATACCCCACAGAAGTAAATACCTCCTCTTTAATACCCCACAGAAGTAAATACCTCCTCTTTAATACCCCACAGAAGTAAATACCTCCTCTTTAATACCCCACAGAAGTAAACACCTCCTCTTTAATACCCCACAGAAGTAAACACCTCCTCTTTAATACCCCACAGAAGTAAACACCTCCTCTTTAATACCCCACAGAAGTAAACACCTCCTCTTTAATACCCCACAGAAGTAAATACCCCCTCTTTAATACCCCACAGCAGTAAATACCTCCTCTTTAATACCCCACAGAAGTAAATACCCCCTCTTTAATACCCCATAGAAGTAAATACCCCCTCTTTAACTGGTTTGTGTCTCAGATATGGAGAGGTGGTGAACATAAACTTGGTTCGGGACAAAAAAACGGGGAAGTCCAAAGGTTTCTGCTTCATCTGCTACGAGGACCAGAGGAGCACCATTTTAGCCGTGGACAACTTCAACGGGATCAAGGTACGAGCCGCCACAGCCGCCCCGGGGCAGATGGACATGGCACAATGACCACACGTTTTTTTTTTCTTCAAATGACCTACAGAAAATAGACCTACAGAGAACAGGCCTACAGAGAGAACAGGCCTACAGAGAGAACAGACCTACAGAGAGAACAGGCCTACACAGAGAACAGGCCTAGAGAGGACAGACCTACAGAGAGAACAGACCTACAGAGAACAGGCCTACAGAGAGAACAGGCCTACAGAGAACAGGCCTACAGAGAACAGACCTACAGAGAGAACAGACCTACAGAGAACAGGCCTACAGAGAGAACAAGCCTAGAGAGAACAGACCTACAGAGTGAACAGGCCTAGAGAGAGAACAGGTCTACATATGTAGGAGGAGCTTGTAGCTACAGGAGACGTGATATGTAAATGAGTTTGACATAAAGGGGCGGAGCATCATTATGTGTGTTTATGTTTCCAGATCAAAGGACGCACGATCCGCGTGGACCACGTGAAGGACTACAAACCGCCCAAAGACCACGAGGACATCGATGACATCACGAGGAACCTGAGAGTGCAGGGCTGTGCGCCGAGCGTGCAGCAGGGGGCGGAGTCTGAAGAGGAGCAGGAGGAGCCACTGCCGCTGAAGAAGAGCAAGAAAGGTACAAGGCTCTACATGATCCTGGGTTTTTATTTCACTATTGTGTCTGTAAATCAAGATCTGAACATTAATAACAGACAAATCAGACGCCTGCTTTGCCCGAGGAGCTAGCATTAGCCACAGGTTTGATTGACAGCGTTGCTAAGCGCCTGCTCCCTACTAAACCAGTGGTGTGGGCTGAAGGGGCGTTACCTTAAACAGCCTCGCTCCTGATTGGCTCTTTGGTTGCTATGATCCTCGCGGTCAGAATTCCAAATATGGAACTCACACCTGCTCCAGCCTCGATGAGCTTCATTTGGAGCTGAACGCTGTGGACGACGTCACACTCACTCGTTCCACTTCTTTATACAGTCTGCGGGTTACTGTTAGGACGTCCCCGTCAACTTGTCACCATGGCAACAAAAACAGATAAACAGAAGAACGACAAAAGGCGACAAAACATCACAGTTTGTCCAACCAGGATCAACGTCTCATCTTCATATTAAATGCGTTTCTGTTCCAGACAAAAAAGAGAAGAAAAAGAAGAAAGAAAAGAAAAAGAAAAAAGAGAGAGAGCAGCGTTCAGCGAGCTCCTCCCCATCACCTGCTCCTGCTCGCCCCGGGGCAGGTGCGACAGGAGCGACAGGAGCGACAGGAGGTGTCAGAGTGAAGGACGAGAGACACGACGCGGGATACGACAAATACAGACACTCGCACGAACAACAGGGGGCGCTACGGAGCAGAGAGGAGGAGAGAGAGAGGGAGAGAACACAACGCAGAGGAGAGGAAGGGAGGAGGGTGGAGACGAGGAGAGAGGAGGGGAGGAGAGAGGAGGGGAGGAGAGAGGAAGGGAGGAGAGAGGAGGGAAGGAGAGAGGAAGGGAGGAGAGAGGAAGGGAGGAGAGAGGAAGGGAGGAGAGAGGAGGGAAGGAGAGAGGAGGGAAGGAGAGAGGAGGGAAGGAGAGAGGAGGGAAGGAGAGAGGAGGGGAGGAGAGTGGAGACGAGGAGAGAGGAGGGGAGGAATGAACCTAAACTAGAGAGGAGGGAGGAGGGAAGGAGAGAGGAAACAAGGAGGGAGGAGACCAAGAAGGAGCCGAAACTAGAGAGGAGGGAGAGGAGTAGAGAGAGGGAGAGAAGGGAGGAAGGACGGAGAGAGGAGAGGGATAGAGAGAGGAATTATGAACCTGACAGACATAGAGACAGGAGCAGAGAGCGATACAGGGAGGACAGAAGGAGGGAGGAGACAAAGAGAGATGAGACGGGGAGAGAGGAAGGGAGGAGAGAGGAGGGGAGGGAGCGAGAGAGGGAGGACAGGAGGAGAGACAGGGACAGGTCCAAATACTGATCGTACAATGTGTAAAATACATATATAGTTGTTGTTTTTTTTAAATAAAATGTTTGTTTTTGAATCTGAGTTTTATTCATTTTGGAGTAAACACAAAGTTATCCCTGAGGGGAGCATCAGGTGGCGCTGTAGGACACTTCATTCAGTTAAAATCCACCTTGTTCTTCAAACTGTGCAGATGTTTGTCCATGTTCTGGTCGTTTCTTCTCGTTGAGCCTCTGAAGTTTTATTTGGACTGATTCATGTTTGAGTTTAATCTTTAATCCACTATTTTCAAGACGCCATTTTGTCAATTTACCCCCGTTTACCCTCCACTGTGACGTCCGCACTTTCTTCTCCAGTTTTATTTTCTTAATCGTTGATACTTGTAGGATTCTGCAGCGTCGCGTCGTCATTTTGGTACAGATGACATAAAATGTGCTGCTCTAGTGTGATGTGCCTCTGTCCACAGGGGGCGCTACAGCGGCGCTTTGTTGTGACGACGTTTACGGCGACGTCAGCTCCACTGGACACCACAGTCGTTTTAGATAAATATTGTGATTTAAAATGTGCAAATTATAACAAAATGATCCACAGCGTCAGAGGATTTGGAGACTCCTCCTCAGCTGTCAATCAAGCCCCCTGTGAGCAAACAGCCAATGGGAAGAGACCTGCCTCTAGCGCCCTCTGCAGGGCAGGGTTCACAGGTGAGACAGTGGATCTAGCCAATGGGGTGAAAGGTCATGAGGAAGAAGAGCACGCACAGAATGCCCAGACACAGGCAGAACATTCAAACTGAACCTCAGAATAAGCAGCACAGTGACAGACCCAGACCTCACTGACACGGAGGAACTGTCTGTGGAGTCTGCATGTGCTCTCTGTGTTTGTGTGGAGTTTGCGTGTTCTCTCTGTGTCCGTGTGGAGTTTGCGTGTTCTCTCTGTGTCCGTGTGGAGTTTGCGTGTTCTCTCTGTGTCCGTGTGGAGTTTGCGTGTTCTCTCTGTGTCTGTGTGGAGTTTGCGTGTTCTCTCTGTGTCCAGTTTTCCCCATCAGCTCAAAACATTCACATCAGGTTAAATCCTCCAGCTCAGGTCTGACCCACAGACACTGAGGGACGGGTCAAATGCAGAGGATGAATTTCTCTCAGGAGAGATTATATAGTGGAACTTAACACACAGAGAACCACTGCCACCAGTGGACAACAGCACTGGTTTAGTCCTGGTTTAGTCCTGGTTTAGTCCTGGTTTAGACCTGGTTTAGTCCTGGTTTAGTCCTGGTTTAGTCCTGGTTTAGTTCTGGTTTAGTCCTGGTTTAGTTCTGGTTTAGTCCTGGTTTAGACCTGGTTTAGTCCTGGTTTAGTCCTGGTTTAGACCTGGTTTAGTCCTGGTTTAGTCCTGGTTTAGTCCTGGTTTAGTCCTGGTTTAGTTCTGGTTTAGTCCTGGTTTAGTTCTGGTTTAGTCCTGGTTTAGACCTGGTTTAGTCCTGGTTTAGTTCTGGTTTAGTCCTGGTTTAGACCAGGTTTAGTCCTGGTTTAGTCCTGGTTTAGTCCTGGTTTAGTCCTGGTTTAGTTCTGGTTTAGACCTGGTTTAGTCCTGGTTTAGTCCTGGTTTAGTCCTGGTTTAGACCTGGTTTAGTCCTGGTTTAGTCCTGGTTTAGTCCTGGTTTAGTTCTGGTTTAGTCCTGGTTTAGTTCTGGTTTAGTCCTGGTTTAGACCTGGTTTAGTCCTGGTTTAGACCAGGTTTAGTCCTGGTTTAGTCCTGGTTTAGTTCTGGTTTAGTCCTGGTTTAGACCAGGTTTAGTCCAGGTTTGGTCCTGGTTTAGTCCTGGTTTAGTGCTGGTTTAGTCCTGGTTTAGTTCTGGTTTAGTCCTGGTTTAGTTCTGGTTTAGTCCTGGTTTAGACCTGATTTAGTCCTGGTTTAGTTCTGGTTTAGTCCTGGTTTAGACCAGGTTTAGTCCTGGTTTAGTCCTGGTTTAGTTCTGGTTTAGTCCTGGTTTAGACCAGGTTTAGTCCTGGTTTAGTCCTGGTTTAGTCCTGGTTTAGACCTGGTTTAGTCCTGGTTTAGTCCTGGTTTAGTTCTGGTTTAGTCCTGGTTTAGTTCTGGATTAGTCCTGGTTTAGACCTGGTTTAGTCCTGGTTTAGTTCTGGTTTAGTCCTGGTTTAGACCTGGTTTAGTCCTGGTTTAGTTCTGGTTTAGTCCTGGTTTAGACCAGGTTTAGTCCAGGTTTGGTCCTGGTTTAGTGCTGGTTTAGTCCTGGTTTAGTTCTGGTTTAGTCCTGGTTTAGACCTGGTTTAGTCCTGGTTTAGTCCTGGTTTAGTCCTGGTTTAGTCCTGGTTTAGTTCTGGTTTAGTCCTGGTTTAGTTCTGGTTTAGTCCTGGTTTAGACCTGGTTTAGTCCTGGTTTAGTCCTGGTTTAGTCCTGGTTTAGACCAGGTTTAGTCCTGGTTTAGTCCTGGTTTAGTCCTGGTTTAGTCCTGGTTTAGTCCTGGTTTAGTTCTGGTTTAGTCCTGGTTTAGTTCTGGTTTAGTCCTGGTTTAGACCTGGTTTAGTCCTGGTTTAGTTCTGGTTTAGTCCTGGTTTAGACCAGGTTTAGTCCTGGTTTAGTCCTGGTTTAGTCCTGGTTTAGTCCTGGTTTAGTTCTGGTTTAGACCTGGTTTAGTCCTGGTTTAGTCCTGGTTTAGTCCTGGTTTAGACCTGGTTTAGTCCTGGTTTAGTCCTGGTTTAGTCCTGGTTTAGTTCTGGTTTAGTCCTGGTTTAGTTCTGGTTTAGTCCTGGTTTAGACCTGGTTTAGTCCTGGTTTAGTTCTGGTTTAGTCCTGGTTTAGACCAGGTTTAGTCCTGGTTTAGTCCTGGTTTAGTTCTGGTTTAGTCCTGGTTTAGACCAGGTTTAGTCCAGGTTTGGTCCTGGTTTAGTCCTGGTTTAGTGCTGGTTTAGTCCTGGTTTAGTTCTGGTTTAGTCCTGGTTTAGTTCTGGTTTAGTCCTGGTTTAGACCTGATTTAGTCCTGGTTTAGTTCTGGTTTAGTCCTGGTTTAGACCAGGTTTAGTCCTGGTTTAGTCCTGGTTTAGTTCTGGTTTAGTCCTGGTTTAGACCAGGTTTAGTCCTGGTTTAGTCCTGGTTTAGTCCTGGTTTAGACCTGGTTTAGTCCTGGTTTAGTCCTGGTTTAGTCCTGGTTTAGTTCTGGTTTAGTCCTGGTTTAGTTCTGGATTAGTCCTGGTTTAGACCTGGTTTAGTCCTGGTTTAGTCCTGGTTTAGACCTGGTTTAGTCCTGGTTTAGTTCTGGTTTAGTCCTGGTTTAGACCAGGTTTAGTCCAGGTTTGGTCCTGGTTTAGTGCTGGTTTAGTCCTGGTTTAGTTCTGGTTTAGTCCTGGTTTAGTTCTGGTTTAGTCCTGGTTTAGACCTGGTTTAGTCCTGGTTTAGTTCTGGTTTAGTCCTGGTTTAGACCAGGTTTAGTCCTGGTTTAGTCCTGGTTTAGTTCTGGTTTAGTCCTGGTTTAGACCAGGTTTAGTCCAGGTTTGGTCCTGGTTTAGTTCTGGTTTAGTCCTGGTTTAGTCCAGGTTTGGTCCTGGTTTAGTCCTGGTTTAGTTCTGGTTTAGTCCTGGTTTAGTCCTGGTTTAGTCCTGGTTTAGTCCAGGTTTAGACCTGGTTTAGTCCTGGTTTAGTTCTGGTTTAGTCCTGGTTTAGACCAGGTTTAGTCCAGGTTTGGTCCTGGTTTAGTCCTGGTTTAGTCCTGGTTTAGTCCTGGTTTAGTTCTGGTTTAGTCCTGGTTTAGTCCAGGTTTGGTCCTGGTTTAGTCCTGGTTTAGTCCTGGTTTAGACCTGGTTTAGTCCTGGTTTAGTCCTGGTTTAGTTCTGGTTTAGTCCTGGTTTAGACCAGGTTTAGTCCAGGTTTGGTCCTGGTTTAGTGCTGGTTTAGTCCTGGTTTAGACCTGGTTTAGTTCTGGTTTAGTCCTGGTTTAATCCAGGTTTGGTCCTGGTTTAGTCCAGGTTTGGTCCTGGTTTAGTCCTGGTTTAGACCTGGTTTAGTCCTGGTTTAGTCCTGGTTTAGTCCTGGTTTAGTCCAGGTTTGGTCCTGGTTTAGTCCTGGTTTAGTCCTGGTTTAGACCTGATTTAGTCCTGGTTTAGTCCTGGTTTAGTCCTGGTTTAGTTCTGGTTTAGACCTGGTTTAGTCCTGGTCTAGTCCTGGTTTACTCCTGGTTTAGTGCTGGTTTAGACCTGGTTTAGTCCTGGTTTAGTCCTGGTCTAGTCCTGGTTTAGTCCTGGTCTAGTCCTGGTTTAGTCCTGGTTTAGACCTGGTTTAGTCCTGGTTTAGACCTGGTTTAGTCCTGGTTTAGTTCTGGTTTAGTCCTGGTTTAGTCCTGGTTTAGTCCTGGTTTAGTCCTGGTTTAGTCCTGGTTTAGTCCTGGTTTAGTCCTGGTTCAGTCCTGGTTTAGTCCTGGTTTAGTCCTGGTTTAGTCCTGGTTTAGTCCTCCTCATGTGGGAGATGTTCTTTGGTGCTGGTCCATGGAGAGACTTGTTCAGGAGCAGAGCTGCTTTAAAGTTTTTTCTTTTATTTAATTTCTGCCCAATTCCAAAGAGTAAATAGAAAGTGTTTTGAACGGCTCTTTGAAATGAACCAATCCAAAAGATTCAGATCCCATAAAGGAGCCTGGAGTCCGGTCACTTTTCTTTTGCTGTTTCAGACGAGAGACAATATTTTATCTTCCATTTTTAAAATCTGAAACTTTTTAAACGTCATTATAGTTAATAAAACGTTTCAGTGAATCTTGTGTTTAAATGTTTTTTTTATTTAAAACATGTTATGGAGTCAGTCTGGTTTGGACTTAGTTTAGACCTGGTCTGCTCTTAGTCCCAGTCTCAGTCTTGGTCTTAGTCCCATTCTCTGGTCTTAGTCCTGGTCTCTGGTCTTAGTCTCTGGTCTTAAACCTGGTCTCTGGTTTTAGTCTCGGTTTTAGTCCAGGTTGCTGGTCTTAGTCCTGGTCTCTGATCTTAGTCTCTGTCTCTGGTCTTAGTCCCAGTCTCTGGTCTTAGTCCCGGTCTCCTGTCTTAGTCCTGGTCTCTGGTCTTAGTCCCGGTCTTTGGTCTCAGTCCTGGTCTCTGGTCTTAGTCTCTGGTCTCAGTCCTGGTCTCTTGTCTCAGTCCCGGTCTCTTGTCTCAGTCCCGGTCTCTGGTCTCAGTCCCGGTCTCTGGTCTCAGACCTGGTGTCTGGTCTCAGTCCCGGTCTCTGGTCTCAGTCCCGGTCTCTGGTCTCAGTCCGGTCTCTGGTCTCAGTCCTGGTCTCTGGTCTTAGTCCTGGTCTCTGGTCTTAGTCCTGGTCTCTGGTCTCAGTCCCGGTCTCTGGTCTCAGTCCTGGTCTCTGGTCTTAGTCCTGGTCTCTTGTCTCAGTCCTGGTCTCTGGTCTTGTTTCAGGTGCAGATGTCTAACTCGTCCGTGGTTCTGGACCCGGTGGTGTTTGTGTTGGAGGGTTTCCGGGTTGCCCCTGGTTACGGGCCCCTCCTCTTCCTGTTGCTGCTGTGTAACTTCCTGTTGGTGTTGGCGGGTAACGGGGTGGTGCTGGTCGCCGTGGCGACAGAGCGGCAGTTGCGGCGGCCGATGTTCGTGCTGATGGTGAACCTGGCGCTGGTCGACCTGTTGGGGGCGTTGGCCGTCTGTCCCCGCCTCCTCATGCATTTCCTGTACGCGGGCGGGCCAATCAGCTACCGGTCCATCAGCCACGGCCACGCGCTGCTGCAGGCCATTGCCGTGCACACGTACGGGGTCGCCGTGCAGACTGTGCTCGCCGCCATGGCCTACGACAGGTGAGACTATATACACCTACACGTACTACTACGACAGGTAAATAATAGAGTAGAGCCTCCAGGAGCGTCACACCCCCAGGGAATCATCATGACATCGACTGCAGTGTGTCAATAGGGAATAGTGTCTTTCCCCGTCTGGAGGATCATCACATTCTAGAACCTTCAGTGTAAGAACAGACCTCAGGACTGGAGTCACTTCAGTCACTTCAGAGTCACTTAAATAAAGACTAAATTAAACTAACTAACTAACTTCAGCATTTATTTATCAAAAGTAAAGCCTTTTTAAAGTCACGCCGACCTTGAAGACTATTCACGTTTTTATCAACTCCAGACCAGACTTTGTTTAAGTTTGGTCTTAGGCTCAGCCCTGGTCTCAGTCCTGGTCTCAGTCCCGGTCTCAGTCCTGGTCCTGGTCTGTTCTCAGGTACGTGGCTGTGTGTGAGCCGCTCCGGTACCACTCCGTCATGACTCCGCTCCGGGTTTTCTGGCTCTGTTTCTGGTCCTGGTTCTTGGCCGTGGTCTTGATCGGGATTCTGTTCGGATTTCACATTGGGACCAAGTTTTGTGGGACTCTGATCCAACACGTGTACTGCAGTAACCGAGGAATACTGCAGCTGTCCTGTGAGCCCTCGCCTGTAAATAACTACTATGGTAAGTACTACAAATACTACTACCACTACTACTATTACTATCACTATTACTATACTATACACTGATGCCCTCTTCTGTGACTCCTCCCCTCAGGCCTGGTGATGACATACGCGGTCAGCACGAGTGTGTTCCTGGTCACAGCATTCTCATACATTCGGATCCTGATGGCGGTCTTGGGTCGCGGCGGTCCGGACCCGGTTCAGACCCGGTCTAAGGCCCTCCAGACCTGCTCCTCCCACCTGGTGGTCTACGTGCTGTACAACGTGGCAGCTTTCATCATCATCATCTCGTACCGTTTTCCTGCACTTGCCCCGAACATCAAGAAACTCTTCAGCATCCTCTTCATCATCGTCCCTCCCACCGTCAACCCGCTCATTTACGGCCTGGTGAGCCACGAGCTGCGCAGCGCCATCTGCAGAAGGCTGCGCCGCGTCACACTGTAAAGACACAGCTAAAAGCTAACAGAGATAAAAGCGATATGAGCTAAAGGCTAAGAGATAAAAGCTAACCGGGCTAAAGGCTAACAAAAATAAAGACTATGTCATTGCCCGATTTGTCCCATTTTTTAAACTGAGCATGCCCAGATACTTTGGCGCTGAAGTTGCTATAGTAACCGGACAAACCACATGTTTGAGATGAGACACACATGTGACCACTGACACGTTTATAACAATTAAACAAAATTATAAATTAAAATGGTGCCCAATCTGACCAGGGGCCAAATCGAGCAATAACAGGCTAACAGAGCTAATGGCTAACCTTTACCCAAGAGACAATCCTAATCCTCTTTAATTCCCTGTGACCTTTGACCCCAGCTGGTCACTCGTCATTCTTTTTCAGTCCTGTGTCTTTGATAAATGTCATATTTAAATAAAGATTATAACCTTGACCTGTCCTAATTTTTTTGTCCAGATGATGAAAAACTAAAACTAAAACATATAAATATATAAATATATACAGTGGGGCAAGAAAGTATTTATTCAGCCACTAATTGTGCAAGTTCTCCCCCTTAAAAAGATGAGAGAGGTCTGTAATTTTCATCATAGTTTCACTTCAACTATGAGACAGAATGAGAAAAAAAGAAATCCAGAAAATCACATTGTCTGATTTTATAAGAATTTATTTGCAAATTGTGGTGAAAAATAAGTATTTGATCAATAACAAAAGTTCATCTCAATACTTTTTTATATAACCTTTGTTGGCAATGACAGGTCAAATGTTTTCTGTCTCCAGAGGTTTTCACTGTTGCTGTAGTTTGGCCCATTCCTCCTGCAGATCTCCTCTAGAGCACTGATGTTTTGGGGCAACATGGACTTTCAACTCCCTCCAAAGATTTTCTATGGAGTTGAGATCTGGAGACTGGCTAGGCCCCTCCAGGACCTTGAAATGCTTCTCACGAAGCCACTCGTTCCCTGGGAGGTGTGTTTGGGATCATTGTCACGCTGAAAGACCCAGCCACGTTTCATCTTCAATGCCTTTGCTGATGGAAGGAGGTTTTCTCTAAAAATCTCACGATACATGGCTCCATTCATTCTGTCCTTTGTACGGATCAGTCGTCCTGGTCCCTTTGCAGAAAAACCGCCCCAAAGCATGATGTTTCCACCCACATGATTCACAGTAGGTCGGACAGGACAGGGTTGGAAACAGGAGGGCAGAGCAGGATAGAATATCTACTAAGTAAAATCCAAACGAGCGCAAAAACAAGTACCACAAAGACACACGGATGACCTGGCGCTGAGTGTCAGGTCCTGGCTTCTTCCCAGGTGTGGTTGATTGATGATTAGCCCCAGGTGTGCACGGGAGGAGCCAAAAATCTCAGGATCGGAAACAGGAGGGAGTGGGGAGGTGCATAAAGGGGCAGGATCAGCAGGGATCATGACAGTTACTGATGGTAGCCTTTGTTACTTTGGTCCCAGCTCTCTGCAGGTCATTCTTTAGGATTCTAGGTCATTCTCTGGGATTTTTGCTGACAGTTCTTGTGATCATTTTGACCCTATGGGGTGAGATCTTGCCTAGAGCCCCAGATCGAGGGAGATTATCAGTGGTCTTGTGTGTCTTCCATCCATGCATTTTCTTTCTGCATTACTGTAAACGCTGCACCAATCCGCCTGTCAATCTCACGCTCAATTCCTCCCTCAATCTTGAACAAGTCCCCAAGATACTTGAACTCCTCCACTTAAGGCAAGGACTCATCACCCACACTAGAGGGCAAGCCACGTTTTTCGAGAACCATGGACTCAGATTTGGAGGAGCTGATTCCCACCCCAGACGCCCTCCAGCCTCTGGTAGTGCCTAGAAATTCTGTCCATTATACAATGAACAGAACTGGTGACAGAGGGCAGCCCTGGTGGAGTCCAACATGCACCGGGAACAGGTCTGACTTATCGCAGTCAATGCAAACACAGAAGGAGCAATGTGGGGCCGTCCTCCTGTGGACCCACCAGGAGGATCCATAAGGGGCTAGGGCAGAGAGATCTGGGCGGCACTCGAAGGCGGGGGCCTCGACAACCGGATCTGCAGACAGGAAGACTGGCTCTGGGGACATGGAATGTCACCTCGCTGGGGGAAAAGGAACCTGATCTTGTGCAGGTGGTTGAGTGTTACTGACTAGATATATTCGGCATCACCTCCATGCATAGCTTGGGTTCTGAAACTCAACTCCTTGATAGGGGCTGGACTCTCCATTTCTCTGTTGTTGCCCGCGGGGAGCGGCGGCGAGCTGGTGTGGGCTCATTGCCCCACAGCTCAGCCGTCATGTGTTGGAGTTCACCCCGGTGAACTAGAGGGTCGCGTCCCTGCACCTTCAGGTCAGGGACAAGTGTCTTTTGTCGGCCTACGGGCCGAACAGCAATGCAGAGTACCCGGCCTTCTTGGAGTCCTAGGGAGGGGTATAGACAGTGACACCTGGAGGGATGTGATTAGAAAGAATGGCCTCCCTGATCTGAACCCGAGTGGTGTTTTTGGACTTTTGTGCTAGTCACAGTTTGTCCATAATGAACACCATGTTCGAGCACAAGTGTGTCCATCAGTGCATGTGTCTTAGACACTCGGGTGAAAAGAGGGGCTGTTAACCAATCACCACCTGGTGGATCCACTGGATCCAGATCCTGGGGGAGGTTGGGGACATGGACTCCGAGTGGGCCATGTTCTCCGCCTCTATTGTCGATGCGGCTGCTAATAGCTGTGGTCGTAAGGTCTGCGGTGCTTGTCACGGCGGCAACCCCCAAACCCAATGGTGGACACTGGGAGTAAGGGATGCCGTCAGGCTGAAGAAGGAGTCCTGTTGAACCTTGCTGGCTTGTGGAACTCCTGAGGCACCTGATGAGTACCGGCAAGACAAGTGTGCCACGGCTCGAACATTCTCAGAGGCAAAAACTTGGGGTTGGGAGAAGTTCGGAGAGGCCATGGAGGAGGACTATTGGACGGCCTCAAAGAGATTCTGGCAAACTGTCCGACGCCTCAGGAGGAGGTAGCAGTGCTTCACCAACACTGTTTACAATGCAGGCGGAGAGCTGCGGATGGTGGAAAGAACACTTTGAGGATCTCCTCAATCCCACCGTAACATCTTCCGAGGAGGAAGCAGAGACTGGGGACCCAGAGGCGGACTCGTCCATCACACTGGCTGAAGTTACTGAGGTGGTTGGCAAGCTCCTCGGTGGCAAAGCCCCACGGATGGACAAGATCGATCAAGATCCCGAGTACCTCAGGTCTTTAGATGCCCCACAGCCCCGCGTGGCGGTCGGGCTGGATTGTATGTTTTTCATTTTCTAATAGTTGCTCCCACAGTTGATTTCCTTCTTACCTGTTGCAGACTGAGTGTTCGGGGCCTGGTGTCTACAGTTTTGTTTGTGGTTCCTTTGCTCTTTGGTCTTGTCCATAGTGGAGTTTGGAGTCTGACTGTTTGAGGTTGTGGACATGTGTCTTTTATACTGATAACAAGTTCAAACAGGGGCCATTAATACAGGGAACGAGTGGAGGACAGAGGAGCCTCTTAAAGAAGAAGTTACAGGTCTGTGAGAGACACAAATCTCGCTTGTTTGTAGATGAACAAATACTTATTGTACCAAGGAATTTACCAATTAATTCATCAAAAATACCCCTGATGTACCGATGATGAAAATTCCAGGCCTCTCTCATCTTTTTAAGGGGGAGAACTTGCACAGTTGGTGGTTCAATACTTTTTTGCCCCACTGTGCACATACAAGACACAGCATTGGAATTACCTGCACTGCTGTGACGTAATCCTCAGACTGTTCTCAATCAGGTCCTCCTTCACCAAAGCCCTGTCAAATCTGTCCAGAGCACACTTTAATATTCACTTTTCCTTCTCTGTGGAATAAAAAAAACAGAGAGGTTTTCATATTTTTATAATGAGACTGAGTTTGGGAATAGAACCTGTGATAAATATGTGTCAGAGTTTTACTTCAGTTCAGAGTCAGTTTGTGAAGGAAACAACAAAAATGTACAGAATATTTGTGAATCCCTCTGTCACCAACAGAACACTCCAGAACACACCTGGTCTAGTCCTGGTTTAGTCCTGGTTTAGTTCTGGTTTAGACCTGGTTTAGTCCAGGTTTGGTCCTGGTTTAGTCCTGGTTTAGACCTGGTTTAGTTCTGGTTTAGTCCTGGTTTAGTCCAGGTTTGGTCCTGGTTTAGTCCTGGTTTAGTTCTGGTTTAGTCCTGGTTTAGTCCTGGTTTAGTCCTGGGTTAGTTTTGGTTTAGTCCTGGTTTAGTCCTGGTTTAGTCCTGGTTTAGTCCTGGTTTAGTCCTGGTTTAGTTCTGGTTTAGTCCTGGTTTAGACCTGGTTTAGTCCTGGTTTAGTCCTGGTTTAGTTCTGGTTTAGTCCTGGTTTAGTCCTGGTTTAGTCCTGGTTTAGTCCTGGTTTAGTTCTGGTTTAGTCCTGGTTTAGTTCTGGTTTAGTCCTGGTTTAGTCCTGGTTTAGTTCTGGTTTAGTCCTGGTTTAGTCCTGGTTTAGACCTGGTTTAGTTCTGGTTTAGTCCTGGTTTAGTTCTGGTTTAGTCCTGGGTGACGTTATCCCACATGAGCTTGTTTAATATTCATGTTCCTCATTTACATATTCACAAAATTGTTTTTAACAGAACCGTCTGAGACACAGAGAGGACTCACTCTGACCCAGGTAAGATACTGGACCAGGACTGGACCAGGACTAAACCGGGACTAAACCAGGACTAAACCAGGACTAAAAACAGTCTTTTTGTGCTTTTTGTCAAATGAAAGTCTGAACTTTATGATGTTTCTGCCTGAGAATGTGACGTTCTAGAGTTTATGAGACGAGCAGCTGCTTTAGAACCGACACCAGAACATAGAAAATGAAACATGATGAGCTGAGGCAGATCCCTCTCTTGTCCTCCTCTCAGCCAAGTTTATTTGTACAGCACAAGTGGTCCACAAGGTAGTTCAAAATGTTTTACAGAATAAGAAAGACATTAACATCACATGACAACAAATCAAAACATAGATAATCACAAATAATCATCAGAAAATTAACATTAAAAGAGAAAAGTGCAGAGTAAAACTTTTAACAGAACTTTTAACAGAACTGTTTGGAGCCATCAGTGTAGAGGCCTGTCTCACATCTTCAAGAAGACTGTTTCAGGTTTTAGCTGCAGAAAACTGAAACTATGATTCCCCATGTTTAGTCCTGGTTTAGTCCTGGTTTAGTCCTGGTTTAGTCCTGGTTTAGTCCTCCTCATGTGGGAGATGTTCTTTGGTGCTGCTCCATGGAGAGACTACTGAGCCACAGGAGCCACAGACCTGAGCCACAGGACACATGTGTGAAGTACTTCCTGGTTCTAGTCTTGACCCGAGCAGCAGTGTTCTGGATGTTCTGGATGTTCTGGATGTTCTGGATGTTCTGGATGTTCTGGATGTTCTGTTCTGTGGCTCGTTTGGAGAGTCCAGTGATCAGGACGTTACAGTCGTCTGATCTACTGGACACAAATGCAGGATAAGTCTGAGTCTGGGTTTGACAGTTTACCTTTGATTTTTGACATGCAATTTAGAGAAATGGTAAAAAGCTGCAGATGTTATTTATTTGATGTGGCTGTTAAAGTTTTGAATGGACCTTAACATGTTGGAACATTTTTTTAAAAGAACCATACCGTTTTATTTCTAATTTGTCTGCATTTATACTGATTCAAGCTGAACCAACACAAGAATCAGAACAGAATCAGAACAGGGAGAAGTTTGAGCTCAAAAAAACATATTTAACGTCATTATAACAGAAACGAACCGTTCGAAAAGACTCAGATCCCATAAAGGAGCAAAAGTCCCATCACTTTTCTCTTGTTGTTACAGACGAGAGACAATAGTTTCTGTTCCATTTCTAAATCTGTCTCTCAAACTTTATACATGTTATAGTTATTAAAACATTTCACTGAATCCTGTGTTTTAAATGTTTTTTGGACTTAAAACAGTCGTGTTATGGAGTCAGCTGGTTAACTCTGGAGATGCCCTGGGTCAGACTCACATTAAAGAACCGTTCAAACACTGAAGTCTGGTTTGGTCCTATTTTTATAGACCTGGTTCAGACCTGGTTCAGACCTGGTTCAGACCTGGTTCAGACCTGGTTCAGACCTGGTTCAGACCTGGTTCAGACCTGGTTCAGACCTGGTATGTGGTCTGGTCTTAGTTCCAGTCTTTGTCCTTATAGTATTCCTGGCCTCAGTCCTTGTCCTAGTCCCGATTTTAGTCCCGCTCTCTGTCTCAGTCTCACCCCTGATCTTAGTCCCGGTCTCTGGTCTTAGTCCTTGTCTCTGGTTTTCGTCCAGGTCTCTGGTCTTAGTCTCGATCTTAGTCCCCGTCTTAGGTCTGGTCTCTGGTCTTAGTCCCAGTCTCTTGTCTTGGTCCTGGTCTCTGGTCTTAGTCTCGGTCTTAGTCCTGGTCTCTAGTCTTGGTCTCTGGTCTTAGTCCCGGTCTCTGGTCTCAGTCCCGGTCTCAGGTCTCAGTCCCGGTCTCTGGTCCCAGTCCCAGTCTCTGGTCTTAGTCCCGGTCTATGGTCTCAGTCCTGGTCTCTGATCTTAGTCCTGGTCTCTGGTCTTTGTCCTGGTCTCTGGTCTCAGTCCCGGTCTCTGGTCTCAGTCCCGGTCTCTGGTCTCAGTCCCGGTCTCTGGTCTCAGTCCCGGTCTCTGGTCTCAGTCCCGGTCTCTGGTCTCAGTCCCGGTCTCTGGTCTCAGTCCCGGTCTCTGGTCTCAGTCCCGGTCTCTGGTCTTAGTCCTGGTCTCTGGTCTCAGTCCTGGTCTCTTGTCTCAGTCCGGGTCTCTGGTCTCAGTCCCGGTCTCTGGTCTCAGTCCTGGTCTCTGGTCTTAGTCCTGGTCTCTTGTCTCAGTCCCGGTCTCTGGTCTCAGTCCTGGTCTCTGGTCTTAGTCCTGGTCTCTGGTCTCAGTCCCGGTCTCTGGTCTCAGTCCCGGTCTCTGGTCTCAGTCCTGGTCTCTGGTCTTAGTCCCGGTCTCTGGTCTCAGTCCTGGTCTCTGGTCTTAGTCCTGGTCTCTGGTCTCAGTCCCGGTCTCTTGTCTCAGTCCTGGTCTCTTGTCTCAGTCCTGGTCTCTGGTCTTAGTCCTGGTCTCTGGTCTTAGTCCTGGTCTCTGGTCTCAGTCCGGTCTCTGGTCTTGTTTCAGGTGCAGATGTCTAACTCGTCCGTGGTTCTGGACCCGGTGGTGTTTGTGTTGGAGGGTTTCCGGGTTGCCCCTGGTTACGGGCCCCTCCTCTTCCTGTTGCTGCTGTGTATCTTCCTGTTGGTGTTGGCGGGTAACGGGCTGGTGCTGGTCGCCGTGGCGACAGAGCGGCGGTTATGGCGGCCGATGTTCGTGCTGATGGTGAACCTGGCGCTGGTCGACCTGTTGGGGGCGTCGGCCATCTGTCCCCGCCTCCTCATGCTCCTCCTGTATGCGGGCGGGCCAATCAGCTACCGGTCCATCAGCCACGCCCACGCGCTGCTGCAGGCCATTGCTGTGCACACGTACGGAGTCGCCATGCTGACCGTGCTCGCCGCCATGGCCTACGACAGGTGAGACTATATACACCTACATGTACTACTACGACAGGTAAATAATAGTATTATATTGATACTTTGCAGTGACATCACACTACATGTATGTCTATTGTGGAATGTGTAGCAGTTGTCATGGTGACACAATGCACACATTAGCAAACACTGTCAAAAAAGTTTTAAAATCGTCTAAAAACTAAAGAAAAATCCAAGTGATTGAAAGAGCACATTTTGAGGAGCCTGTGATCAACCTGAGTGTTCAGGTGAGAGTGACTAACTCAAAAATTGTTGGCTAATGGTAATGCTAGCTAGCTTGTGCCAGTAATGTTATTTGAAAGGGACTCTTTTAACAGCACAGATTGTTTCTGCTGTTGTAGTTCAGATAAATCAGTTCTTTATTGTCAGATTGTGTTAAAACAAAATTCAGATGAAAGCCAATAAAGCCTTAGACAGAGCGGTACCTCCAGTTAGCATCACATCCCCAGGGAATGTTGATGACATCAACTGCAAAGGAGCAATAGAGAAAAGTGTCTCTCCCTCATCCGGGAGTAAGACATCATCACATTCTGGAACCTCACGGTTGAAGTCCTTCAAAGTCCTTCAGAGTCCTTCAGAGTCCTTCAGAGTCCTTCAGAGTCCTTCAGAGTCCTTCAAAGTCCTTCAGAGTCCTTCAGAGTACTTCAGAGTCCTTCAGAGTCCTTCAAAGTCCTTCAGAGTCCTTCAAAGTCCTTCATAGTCCTTAGGAGTCACTTCAGAGTCCTTCAGAGTCCTTCAGAGTCCTTAGGAGTCACTTCAAAGTCCTTCAGAGTCCTTAGGAGTCACTTCAGACCCACAGCAAATCAGGACTCTGTGTTTACATGTTTCAAAAATGAATCTCTGAGTAATTTTTTATAACAGTTTTAAGTTAAGTGCCGTCAGATCAAGTTTTTATCAGCTATGTCTTTTATCGAAAGTAAAGACTTTTTAAAGTCACGCCGATCTCGAAGACTATTCACGTTTTTATCAGCTCCAGAACAGACTTTTTTAAAAGTTTGGTCTTAGGCTCAGCCCTGGTCTCAGTCCTGGTCTCAGTCCTGGTCTCAGTCCTGGTCTCAGTCCTGGTCTCAGCCCTGATCTCAGTCCTGGTCTCAGACCTGATCTCAGTCCCGGTCTCAGTCCCGGTCTCAGTCCTGGTCCTGGTCTGTTCTCAGGTACGTGGCTGTGTGTGAGCCGCTCCGGTACCACTCCGTCATGACTCCGCTCCGGGTTTTCTGGCTCTGTTTCTGGTCCTGGTTCTTGGCCGTGGTCTTGATCGGGATTCTGTTCGGATTTCACATTGGGACCAAGTTTTGTGGGACTCTGATCCAACACGTGTACTGCAGTAACCGAGGAATACTGCAGCTGTCCTGTGAGCCCTCGCCTGTAAATAACTACTATGGTAAGTACTACAAATACTACTACCACTATTACTATCACTACTACTATACTATACACTGATGTCCTCTTCTGTGACTCCTCCCCTCAGGCCTGGTGATGACATACGCGGTCAGCACGAGTGTGTTCCTGGTTACAACATTCTCATACATTCGGATCCTGATGGCGGTCTTGGGTCGCGGCGGTCCGGACCCGGTTCAGACCCGGTCTAAGGCCCTCCAGACCTGCTCCTCCCACCTGGTGGTCTACGTGCTGTACAACGTGGCAATCGTCATCATCGTCATCTCGTACCGTTTTCCTGCACTTGCCCCGAACATCAAGAAACTCTTCAGCATCCTCTTCATCATCGTCCCTCCCACCGTCAACCCGCTCATTTACGGCCTGGTGAGCCACGAGCTGCGCAGCGCCATCTGCAGAAGGCTGCGCCGCGTCGCACCCAAGAGACAAAGCTAAAGGCTAACAGAGATAAAACCTAACCGGGCTAAAGGCTAACAAAAATAAAGACTATGTCATTGCCCGATTTGTCCCATTTTTTAAACTGAGCATGCCCAGATACTTTGGCGCTGAAGTTGCTATAGTAACCGGACAAACCACATGTTTGAGATGAGACACACATGTGACCACTGACACGTTTATAACAGTTAAATTATAAATTAAAATGGTGCCAAATCTGACCAGGGGCCAAATCGAGCAATAACAGGCTAACAGAGCTAATGGCTAACCTTTACCCAAGAGACAATCCTAATCCTCTTTAATTCCCTGTGACCTTTGACCCCAGCTGGTCACTCGTCATTCTTTTTCAGTCCTGTGTCTTTGATAAATGTCATATTTAAATAAAGATTATAACCTTGACCTGTCCTAATTTTTTTGTCCAGATGGTGAAAAACTAAAACTAAAACATATAAATATATAAATATATACAGTGGGGCAAGAAAGTATTTATTCAGCCACTAATTGTGCATGTTCTCCCCCTTAAAAAGATGAGAGGCCTGTAATTTTCATCATAGTTTCACTTCAACTATGAGACAGAATGAGGAAAAAAGAAATCCAGAAAATCACATTGTTTGATTTTTTTAAGAATTTATTTGCAAATTGTGGTGAAAAATAAGTATTAATGATCAATAACAAAAGTTCATCTCAATACTTTTTTATATAACCTTTGTTGGCAATGACAGGTCAAATGTTTTCTGTGAGTCTCCAGAGGTTTTCTCTGTTGCTGTAGTTTGGCCCATTCCTCCTGCAGATCTCCTCTAGAGCAGTGATGTTTTGGGGCAACATGGACTTTCAACTCCCTCCAAAGATTTTCTATGGAGTTGAGATCTGGAGACTGGCTAGGCCCCTCCAGGACCTTGAAATGCTTCTCACGAAGCCACTCGTTCCCTGGGTGGTGTGTTTGGGATCATTGTCACGCTGAAAGACCCAGCCACGTTTCATCTTCAATGCCTTTGCTGATGGAAGGAGGTTTTCTCTCAAAATCTCATGATACATGGCCCCGTTCATTCTGTCCTTTACACGGATCAGTCGTCCTGGTCCCTTTGCAGAAAAACAGCCCCAAAGCATGATGTTTCCACCCTCATGATTCACAGTAGGTCTGGTGTTCTTTGGATATAACTCAGCATTCTTTCTCCTCCAAATACTACAAGTTGAGTTTTAACCAAAAAGTTATATTTTGTTTTACTTTGACCATATGACATTCTCCCAATCCTCTTCTGGATCATCCAAATGCTTCTATCAAACTTCAGACGGGCCTGGACATGTCCCGTTTTAAGCATGGGACCCGTCTGACACGGCAGGATTTGAGTCCCTGGCGGCGTAGTGTGTTACTGTCGTAACGACGGGCAAGGGGGACCAAAAACACAGAACTCGGGGAATAGTTTAACAGTGTTTATTTACAACAGAAGTTCAAAATGATGGTATCAAACGGTGAATTTGGGAGAGTGCAGTGGTCCAAGGTGAGAGTGTAAGGAGCAGGGTCTGAGACAGGGCGGACAGGACAGGGTCAGAAACAGGAGGGCAGAGCAGGTCCAGGGAGCAGGATCTGGTGAGGAGCAAGAATATCTACTAAGTAAAATCCAAACGAGCGCAAAAACAAGTACCACAAAGACACACGGATGATCTGGCACTGAGTGTCAGGTCCTGGCTTCTTCCCAGGTGTGGTTGATTGATGATTAGCCCCAGGTGTGCACGGGAGGAGCCAAAAATCTCAGGATCGGAAACAGGAGGGAGTGGGGAGGTGCATAAAGGGGCAGGATCAGCAGGGATCATGACAGTTACTGATGGTAGCCTTTGTTACTTTGGTCCCAGCTCTCTGCAGGTCATTCTTTAGGATTCTAGGTCATTCTCTGGGATTTTTGCTGACAGTTCTTGTGATCAATTTGACTCTATGGGGTGAGATCTTGCGTAGAGCCCCAGATCGAGGGAGATTATCAGTGGTCTTGTGTGTCTTCCATCCATGCATTTTCTTTCTGCATTACTGCAAACGCTGCACCAATCCGCCTGTCAATCTCACGCTCAATTCCTTCCTCAATCTTGAACAAGTCCCCAAGATACTTGAACTCCTCCACTTGAGGCCCTCTAGTGTGGCTTGCCCACCCTAGAGGGCAAGCCACGTTTTTCGAGAACCATGGACTCAGATTTGGAGGAGCTGATTCCCACCCCAGACGCCCTCCAGCCTCTGGTAGTGCCTAGAAATTCTGTCCATTATACAATGAACAGAACTGGTGACAGAGGGCAGCCCTGGTGGAGTCCAACATGCACCGGGAACAGGTCTGACTTATCGCAGTCAATGCAAACACAGAAGGAGCAATGTGGGGCCGTCCTCCTGTGGACCCACCAGGAGGATCCATAAGGGGCTAGGGCAGAGAGATCTGGGTGGCACTCGAAGGCGGGGGCCTCGACAACCGGATCTGCAGACAGGAAGACTGGCTCTGGGGACATGGAATGTCACCTCGCTGGGGGAAAAGGAACCTGATCTTGTGCAGGTGGTTGAGTGTTACCGACTAGATATATTCGGCATCACCTCCATGCATAGCTTGGGTTCTGAAACTCAACTCCTTGATAGGGGCTGGACTCTCCATTTCTCTGTTGTTGCCCGCGGGGAGCGGCGGCGAGCTGGTGTGGGCTCATTGCCCCACAGCTCAGCCGTCATGTGTTGGAGTTCACCCCGGTGAACTAGAGGGTCGCGTCCCTGCACCTTCAGGTCAGGGATAGGTGTCTTGTGTCAGCCTACGGGCCGAACAGCAATGCAGAGTACCCGGCCTTCTTGGAGTCCTAGGGAGGGGTATAGACAGTGACACCTGGAGGGATGTGATTAGGAAGAATGGCCTCCCTGATCTGAACCCGAGTGGTGTTTTTGGACTTTTGTGCTAGTCACAGTTTGTCCATAATGAACACCATGTTCGAGCACAAGTGTGTCCATCAGTGCATGTGTCTTAGACACTCGGGTGAAAAGAGGGGCTGTTAACCAATCACCACCTGGTGGATCCACTGGATCCAGATCTTGGGGGAGGTTGGGGACATGGACTCCGAGTGGGCCATGTTCTCCGCCTCTATTGTCAATGCGGCTGCTAATAGCTGTGGTCGTAAGGTCTGCGGTGCTTGTCACGGCGGCAACCCCCAAACCCAATGGTGGACACTGGGAGTAAGGGATGCCGTCAGGCTGAAGAAGGAGTCCTGTTGAACCTTGCTGGCTTGTGGAACTCCTGAGGCACCTGATGAGTACCGGCAAGACAAGTGTGCCACGGCTCGAACATTCTCAGAGGCAAAAACTTGGGGTTGGGAGAAGTTCGGAGAGGCCATGGAGGAGGACTATCGGACGGCCTCAAAGAGATTCTGGCAAACTGTCCGACGCCTCAGGAGGAGGTAGCAGTGCTTCACCAACACTGTTTACAATGCAGGCGGAGAGCTGCGGATGGTGGAAAGAACACTTTGAGGATCTCCTCAATCCCACCGTAACATCTTCCGAGGAGGAAGCAGAGACTGGGGACCCAGAGGCGGACTCGTCCATCACACTGGCTGAAGTTACTGAGGTGGTTGGCAAGCTCCTCGGTGGCAAAGCCCCACGGATGGACAAGATCGATCAAGATCCCGAGTACCTCAGGTCTTTAGATGCCCCACAGCCCCGCGTGGCGGTCGGGCTGGATTGTATGTTTTTCATTTTCTAATAGTTGCTCCCACAGTTGATTTCCTTCTTACCTGTTGCAGACTGAGTGTTCGGGGCCTGGTGTCTACAGTTTTGTTTGTGGTTCCTTTGCTCTTTGGTCTTGTCCATAGTGGAGTTTGGAGTCTGACTGTTTGAGGTTGTGGACATGTGTCTTTTATACTGATAACGAGTTCAAACAGGGGCCATTAATACAGGGAACGAGTGGAGGACAGAGGAGCCTCTTAAAGAAGAAGTTACAGGTCTGTGAGAGACACAAATCTCGCTTGTTTGTAGATGAACAAATACTTATTGTACCAAGGAATTTACCAATTAATTCATCAAAAATACCCCTGATGTACCGATGATGAAAATTCCAGGCCTCTCTCACCTCTTTAAGGGGGAGAACTTGCACAGTTGGTGGTTCAATACTTTTTTGCCCCACTGTGCACATACAAGACACAGCATTGGAATTACCTGCACTGCTGTGACGTAATCCTCAGACTGTTCTCAATCAGGTCCTCCTTCACCAAAGCCCTGTCAAATCTGTCCAGAGCACACTTTAATATTCACTTTTCCTTCTCTGTGGAATAAAAAAAACAGAGAGGTTTTCATATTTTTATAATGAGACTGAGTTTGGGAATAGAACCTGTGATAAATATGTGTCAGAGTTTTACTTCAGTTCAGAGTCAGTTTGTGAAGAAAACAACAAAAATGTACAGAATATTTGTGAATCCCTCTGTCACCAACAGAACACTCCAGAACACACCTGGTCTAGTCCTGGTTTAGTCCTGGTTTAGTCCTGGTTTAGTCCTGGTTTAGTCCTGGTTTAGTCCTGGTTCAGTCCTGGTTTAGTTCTGGTTTAGTCCTGGTTTAGACCTGGTTTAGTCCTGGTTTAGTCCTGGTTTAGTTCTGGTTTAGTCCTGGGTGACGTTATCCCACATGAGCTTGTTTAATATTCATGTTCCTCATTTACATATTCACAAAATTGTTTTTAACAGAACCATCTGAGACACAGAGAGGACTCACTCTGACCCAGGTAAGATACTGGACCAGGACTGGACCAGGACTGGACCAGGACTAAACCAGGACTAAACCAGGACTAAACCAGGACTAAACCAGGACTAAACCAGGACTAAAAACAGTCTTTTTGTGCTTTTTGTCAAATGAAAGTCTGAACTTTATGATGTTTCTGCCTTAGAATGTGACGTTCTAGAGTTTATGAGACGAGCCGCTGCTTTAGAACCGACACCAGAACATAGAAAATGAAACATGATGAGCTGAGGCAGATCCCTCTCTCATCCCCTTCTCGTCCCTCTCTCTTCCCCCTCTCGTCCCCCTCTCATCCCCCTCTCGTCCCCCTCTCATCCCCCTCTCGTCCTCCTCTCATCCCTCTCTCATAATGAACAGAATGTGTTCTCTTGGCCTGTGGGGCTTAGACACAAAGAGATCACAGTGATTCTCATGAACGAGCCGGCTCTTTTGAAGGCGAGCCAAGTTTATTTGTACAGCACAAGTGGTCCACAAGGTAGTTCAAAGTGTTTTACAGAATAAGAAAGACATTAACATCACATGACAACAAATCAAAACATAGATAATCACAAATAATCATCAGAAAATTAACATTAAAAGAGAAAAGTGCAGAGTAAAACTTTTAACAGAACGTTTAACAGAACTGTTTGGAGCCATCAGTGTAGAGGCCTGTCTCACATCTTCAAGAAGACTGTTTCAGGTTTTAGCTGCAGAAAACTGAAACTATGATTCCCCATGTTTAGTCCTGGTTTAGTCCTGGTTTAGTCCTGGTTTAGTCCTGGTTTAGTCCTGGTTTAGTCCTGGTTTAGTCCTGGTTTAGTCCTGGTTCAGTCCTGGTTTAGTCCTCCTCATGTGGGAGATGTTCTTTGGTGCTGCTCCATGGAGAGACTTCTGAGCCACAGGAGCCACAGACCTGAGCCACAGGACACATGTGTGAAGTACTTCCTGGTTCTAGTCCTGACCCGAGCAGCAGTGTTCTGGATGTTCTGGATGTTCTGGATGTTCTGGATGTTCTGGATGTTCTGGATGTTCTGGATGTTCTGGATGTTCTGTTTTGTCTTAAGGCTCGTTTGGAGAGTCCAGTGATCAGGACGTTACAGTCGTCTGATCTACTGGACACAAATGCAGGATAAATCTGAGTCTGGGTTTGACAGTTTACCTTTGATTTTTGAAATGCAATTTAGAGAAATGGTAAAAAGCTGCAGATGTTATTTATTTGATGTGGCTGTTAAAGTTTTGAATGGACCTTAACATGTTGGAACATTTTTTTAAAAGAACCATACCGTTTTATTTCTAATTTGTCTGCATTTATACTGATTCAAGCTGAACCAACACAAGAATCAGAACAGAATCAGAACAGGGAGAAGTTTGAGCTCAAAAAAACATATTTAACGTCATTATAACAGAAACGAACCGTTCGAAAAGACTCAGATCCCATAAAGGAAGCAAAAGTCCCATCACTTTTCTCTTGTTGTTACAGACGAGAGACAATAGTTTCTGTTCCATTTCTAAATCTGTCTCTCAAACTTTATAAATGTTATAGTTATTAAAACATTTCACTGAATCCTGTGTTTTAAATGTTTTTTGGACTTAAAACAGTCGTGTTATGGAGTCAGCTGGTTAACTCTGGAGATGCCCTGGGTCAGACTCACATTAAAGAACCGTTCAAACACTGAAGTCTGGTTTGGTCCTATTTTTATAGACCTGGTTCAGACCTGGTTCAGACCTGGTTCAGACCTGGTTCAGACCTGGTTCAGACCTGGTTCAGACCTGGTTCAGACCTGGTTCAGACCTGGTTCAGACCTGGTTCAGACCTGGTTCAGACCTGGTTCAGACCTGGTTCAGACCTGGTATGTGGTCTGGTCTTAGTTCCAGTCTTTGTCCTTATAGTATTCCTGGCCTCAGTCCTTGTCCTAGTCCCGATTTTAGTCCCGCTCTCTGTCTCAGTCTCACCCCTGATCTTAGTCCCGGTCTCTGGTCTTAGTCCTTGTCTCTGGTTTTCGTCCAGGTCTCTGGTCTTAGTCTCGATCTTAGTCCCCGTCTTAGGTCTGGTCTCTGGTCTTAGTCCCAGTCTCTTGTCTTGGTCCTGGTCTCTGGTCTTAGTCTCGGTCTTAGTCCTGGTCTCTAGTCTTGGTCTCTGGTCTTAGTCCCGGTCTCTGGTCTCAGTCCCGGTCTCAGGTCTCAGTCCCGGTCTCTGGTCCCAGTCCCAGTCTCTGGTCTTAGTCCCGGTCTATGGTCTCAGTCCTGGTCTCTGATCTTAGTCCTGGTCTCTGGTCTTAGTCCCGGTCTCTGGTCTCAGTCCCGGTCTCTGGTCTCAGTCCCGGTCTCTGGTCTCAGTCCCGGTCTCTGGTCTCAGTCCCGGTCTCTGGTCTCAGTCCCGGTCTCTGGTCTCAGTCCCGGTCTCTGGTCTCAGTCCTGGTCTCTGGTCTTAGTCCTGGTCTCTGGTCTCAGTCCTGGTCTCTTGTCTCAGTCCCGGTCTCTGGTCTCAGTCCCGGTCTCTGGTCTCAGTCCTGGTCTCTGGTCTTAGTCCTGGTCTCTTGTCTCAGTCCCGGTCTCTGGTCTCAGTCCTGGTCTCTGGTCTCAGTCCCGGTCTCTGGTCTCAGTCCTGGTCTCTGGTCTTAGTCCTGGTCTCTGGTCTCAGTCCTGGTCTCTGGTCTTAGTCCTGGTCTCTGGTCTCAGTCCCGGTCTCTGGTCTCAGTCCGGTCTCTGGTCTTGTTTCAGGTGCAGATGTCTAACTCGTCCGTGGTTCTGGACCCGGTGGTGTTTGTGTTGGAGGGTTTCCTGGTTGCCCCTGGTTACGGGCCCCTCCTCTTCCTGTTGCTGCTGTGTATCTTCCTGTTGGTGTTGGCGGGTAACGGGCTGGTGCTGGTCGCCGTGGCGACAGAGCGGCGGTTATGGCGGCCGATGTTCGTGCTGATGGTGAACCTGGCGCTGGTCGACCTGTTGGGGGCGTCGGCCATCTGTCCCCGCCTCCTCATGCTCCTCCTGTATGCGGGCGGGCCAATCAGCTACCGGTCCATCAGCCACGCCCACGCACTGCTGCAGGCCATCGCTGTGCACACGTACGGAGTCGCCATGCTGACCGTGCTCGCCGCCATGGCCTACGACAGGTGAGACTATATACACCTACATGTACTACTACGACAGGTAAATAATAATATTATATTGATACTTTGCAGTGACACCACACTACATGTATGTCTATTGTGGAATGTGTAGCAGTTGCCATGGTGACACAATGCACACATTAGCAAACACTGTCAAAAAAGTTTTAAAATTGTCTAAAAACTAAAGAAAAATCCAAGTGATTGAAAGAGCACATTTTGAGGAGCCTGTGATCAACCTGAGTGTTCAGGTGAGAGTGACTAACTCAAAAATTGTTGGCTAATGGTAATGCTAGCTAGCTTGTGCCAGTAATGTTATTTGAAAGGGACTCTTTTAACAGCACAGATTGTTTCTGCTGTTGTAGTTCAGATAAATCAGTTCTTTATTGTCAGATTGTGTTAAAACAAAATTCAGATTAAAGCCAATAAAGCCTTAGACAGAGCGGTACCTCCAGTTAGCATCACATCCCCAGGGAATGTTGATGACATCAACTGCAAAGGAGCAATAGAGAAAAGTGTCTCTCCCTCATCCGGGAGTAAGACATCATCACATTCTGGAACCTCACGGTTGAAGTCCTTCAAAGTCCTTCAGAGTCCTTCAGAGTCCTTCAAAGTCCTTCAGAGTCCTTCAGAGTACTTCAGAGTCCTTCAGAGTCCTTCAAAGTCCTTCAGAGTCCTTCAAAGTCCTTCATAGTCCTTAGGAGTCACTTCAAAGTCCTTCAGAGTCCTTAGGAGTCACTTCAGACCCACAGCAAATCAGGACTCTGTGTTTACATGTTTCAAAAATGAATCTCTGAGTAATTTTTGATAACAGTTTTAAGTTAAGTGCCATCAGATCAAGTTTTTATCAGCTATGTCTTTTATCGAAAGTAAAGCCTTTTTAAAGTCACGCCGATCTCGAAGACTATTCACGTTTTTATCAGCTCCAGAACAGACTTTTTTAAAAGTTTGGTCTTAGGCTCAGCCCTGGTCTCAGTCCTGGTCTCAGTCCTGGTCTCAGTCCTGGTCTCAGCCCTGATCTCAGTCCTGGTCTCAGTCCCGGTCTCAGTCCTGGTCCTGGTCTGTTCTCAGGTACGTGGCTGTGTGTGAGCCGCTCCGGTACCACTCCGTCATGACTCCGCTCCGGGTTTTCTGGCTTTGTTTCTGGTCCTGGTTCTTGGCCGTGGTCTTGATCGGGATTCTGTTCGGATTTCACATTGGGACCAAGTTTTGTGGGACTCTGATCCAACACGTGTACTGCAGTAACCGAGGAATACTGCAGCTGTCCTGTGAGCCCTCGCCTGTAAATAACTACTATGGTAAGTACTACAAATACTACTACCACTATTACTATCACTACTACTATACTATACACTGATGTCCTCTTCTGTGACTCCTCCCCTCAGGCCTGGTGATGACATACGCGGTCAGCACGAGTGTGTTCCTGGTTACAACATTCTCATACATTCGGATCCTGATGGCGGTCTTGGGTCGCGGCGGTCCGGACCCGGTTCAGACCCGGTCTAAGGCCCTCCAGACCTGCTCCTCCCACCTGGTGGTCTACGTGCTGTACAACGTGGCAATCGTCATCATCGTCATCTCGTACCGTTTTCCTGCACTTGCCCCGAACATCAAGAAACTCTTCAGCATCCTCTTCATCATCGTCCCTCCCACCGTCAACCCGCTCATTTACGGCCTGGTGAGCCACGAGCTGCGCAGCGCCATCTGCAGAAGGCTGCGCCGCGTCGCACTGTAAAGACACAGCTAAAGGCTAACAAAGCTAAAGGCTAACAGAGATAAAACCTAACCGGGCTAAAGGCTAACAAAAATAAAGACTATGTCATTGCCCGATTTGTCCCATTTTTTAAACTGAGCATGCCCAGATACTTTGGCGCTGAAGTTGCTATAGTAACCGGACAAACCACATGTTTGAGATGAGACACACATGTGACCACTGACACGTTTATAACAGTTAAATTATAAATTAAAATGGTGCCAAATCTGACCAGGGGCCAAATCGAGCAATAACAGGCTAACAGAGCTAATGGCTAACCTTTACCCAAGAGACAAACCTAATCCTCTTTAATTCCCTGTGACCTTTGACCCCAGCGTGTCACTCGTCATTCTTTTTCAGTCCTGTGTCTTTGATAAATGTCATATTTAAATAAAGATTATAACCTTGACCTGTCCTAATTTTTTTGTCCAGATGGTGAAAAACTAAAACTAAAACATATAAATATATAAATATATACAGTGGGGCAAGAAAGTATTTATTCAGCCACTAATTGTGCAAGTTCTCCCCCTTAAAAAGATGAGAGGCCTGTAATTTTCATCATAGTTTCACTTCAACTATGAGACAGAATGAGGAAAAAAGAAATCCAGAAAATCACATTGTTTGATTTTTTTAAGAATTTATTTGCAAATTGTGGTGAAAAATAAGTATTAATGATCAATAACAAAAGTTCATCTCAATACTTTTTTATATAACCTTTGTTGGCAATGACAGGTCAAATGTTTTCTGTGAGTCTCCAGAGGTTTTCTCTGTTGCTGTAGTTTGGCCCATTCCTCCTGCAGATCTCCTCTAGAGCAGTGATGTTTTGGGGCAACATGGACTTTCAACTCCCTCCAAAGATTTTCTATGGAGTTGAGATCTGGAGACTGGCTAGGCCCCTCCAGGACCTTGAAATGCTTCTCACGAAGCCACTCGTTCCCTGGGTGGTGTGTTTGGGATCATTGTCACGCTGAAAGACCCAGCCACGTTTCATCTTCAATGCCTTTGCTGATGGAAGGAGGTTTTCTCTCAAAATCTCATGATACATGGCCCCATTCATTCTGTCCTTTGCACGGCTCAGTCGTCCTTGTCCCTTTGCAGAAAAACAGCCCCAAAGCATGATGTTTCCACCCTCATGATTCACAGTAGGTCTGGTGTTCTTTGGATATAACTCAGCATTCTTTCTCCTCCAAATACTACAAGTTGAGTTTTAACCAAAAAGTTATATTTTGTTTTACTTTGACCATATGACATTCTCCCAATCCTCTTCTGGATCATCCAAATGCTTCTATCAAACTTCAGACGGGCCTGGACATGTCCCGTTTTAAGCATGGGACCCGTCTGACACGGCAGGATTTGAGTCCCTGGCGGCGTAGTGTGTTACTGTCGTAACGACGGGCAAGGGGGACCAAAAACACAGAACTCGGGGAATAGTTTAACAGTGTTTATTTACAACAGAAGTTCAAAATGATGGTATCAAACGGTGAATTTGGGAGAGTGCAGTGGTCCAAGGTGAGAGTGTAAGGAGCAGGGTCTGAGACAGGGCGGACAGGACAGGGTCAGAAACAGGAGGGCAGAGCAGGTCCAGGGAGCAGGATCTGGTGAGGAGCAAGAATATCTACTAAGTAAAATCCAAACGAGCGCAAAAACAAGTACCACAAAGACACACGGATGATCTGGCACTGAGTGTCAGGTCCTGGCTTCTTCCCAGGTGTGGTTGATTGATGATTAGCCCCAGGTGTGCACGGGAGGAGCCAAAAATCTCAGGATCGGAAACAGGAGGGAGTGGGGAGGTGCATAAAGGGGCAGGATCAGCAGGGATCATGACAGTTACTGATGGTAGCCTTTGTTACTTTGGTCCCAGCTCTCTGCAGGTCATTCTTTAGGATTCTAGGTCATTCTCTGGGATTTTTGCTGACAGTTCTTGTGATCAATTTGACTCTATGGGGTGAGATCTTGCGTAGAGCCCCAGATCGAGGGAGATTATCAGTGGTCTTGTGTGTCTTCCATCCATGCATTTTCTTTCTGCATTACTGCAAACGCTGCACCAATCCGCCTGTCAATCTCACGCTCAATTCCTTCCTCAATCTTGAACAAGTCCCCAAGATACTTGAACTCCTCCACTTGAGGCCCTCTAGTGTGGCTTGCCCACCCTAGAGGGCAAGCCACGTTTTTCGAGAACCATGGACTCAGATTTGGAGGAGCTGATTCCCACCCCAGACGCCCTCCAGCCTCTGGTAGTGCCTAGAAATTCTGTCCATAAATACAATGAACAGAACTGGTGACAGAGGGCAGCCCTGGTGGAGTCCAACATGCACCGGGAACAGGTCTGACTTATCGCAGTCAATGCAAAAACAGAGGGAGCAATGTGGGGCCGTCCTCCTGTGGACCCACCAGGAGGATCCATAAGGGGCTAGTGCAGAGAGATCTGGGCACTCAAAGGCGGGGGCCTCTAAAACCGGATCTGCACACATGGAGACTGGCTCTGGGGACATGGAATGTCACCTCGCTGGGGGAAAAGGAGCCTGATCTTGTGCAGGTGGTTGAGTGTTACTGACTAGATATATTCGGCATCACCTCCATGCATAGCTTGGGTTCTGAAACTCAACTCCTTGATAGGGGCTGGACTCTCCATTTCTCTGTTGTTGCCCGCGGGGAGCGGCGGCGAGCTGGTGTGGGCTCATTGCCCCACAGCTCAGCCGTCATGTGTTGGAGTTCACCCCGGTGAACTAGAGGGTCGCGTCCCTGCACCTTCAGGTCAGGGACAAGTGTCTTTTGTCGGCCTACGGGCCGAACAGCAATGCAGAGTACCCGGCCTTCTTGGAGTCCTAGGGAGGGGTAATAGACAGTGCACCAACCGGGGAATCTGTTGTTCTCCTGGGGGACTTCAACGCCCATGTGGGTAATGACAGTGACACCTGGAGGGATGCGATTAGGAAGAATGGCCTCCCTGATCTGAACCCGAGTGGTGTTTTTGGACTTTTGTGCTAGTCACAGTTTGTCCATAATGACCACCATGTTCGAGCACAAGTGTGTCCATCAGTGCATGTGTCTTAGACACTCGGGAGAAAAGAGGGGCTGTTAACCAATCACCACCTGGTGGATCCACTGGATCCAGATCCTGGGGGAGGTTGGGGACATGGACTCCGAGTGGGCCATGTTCTCATAGCTGTGGTCATAAGGTCTGCGGTGCTTGTCACGGCGGCAACCCACAACCCCAGTGGTGGACACTGGGAGTAAGGGATGCCGTCAGGCTGAAGAAGGAGTCCTGTTGAGCCTTGCTGGCTTGTGGAACTCCTGAGGCACCTGATGAGTACCGGCAGGACAAGTGTGCCACGGCTCGAACAGTCTCAGAGGCAAAAACTTGGGGTTGGGAGAAGTTCGGAGAGGCCATGGAGGAGGAATATCGGACGGCCTCAAAGAGATTCTGGCAAACTGTCCGACGCCTCAGGAGGAGGTAGCAGTGCTTCACCAACACTGTTTACAGTGCGGGCGGAGAGCTGCGGACGGTGGAAAGAATACTTTGAGGATCTCCTCAATCCCACCGTAACATCTTCCTAGGAGGAAGCAGAGACTGGGGACCCAGAGGCGGACTCGTCCATCACACTGGCTGAAGTTACTGAGGTGGTTGGCAAGCTCCTCGGTGGCAAAGCCCCACGGATGGACAAGATCGATCAAGATCCCGAGTACCTCAGGTCTTTAGATGCCCCACAGCCCCGCGTGGCGGTCGGGCTGGATTGTATGTTTTTCATTTTCTAATAGTTGCTCCCACAGTTGATTTCCTTCTTACCTGTTGCAGACTGAGTGTTCGGGGCCTGGTGTCTACAGTTTTGTTTGTGGTTCCTTTGCTCTTTGGTCTTGTCCATAGTGGAGTTTGGAGTCTGACTGTTTGAGGTTGTGGACATGTGTCTTTTATACTGATAACGAGTTCAAACAGGGGCCATTAATACAGGGAACGAGTGGAGGACAGAGGAGCCTCTTAAAGAAGAAGTTACAGGTCTGTGAGAGACACAAATCTCGCTTGTTTGTAGATGAACAAATACTTATTGTACCAAGGAATTTACCAATTAATTCATCAAAAATACCCCTGATGTACTGATGATGAAAATTCCAGGCCTCTCTCACCTTTTTAAGGGGGAGAACTTGCACAGTTGGTGGTTGAATACTTTTTTGCCCCACTGTGCACATACAAGACACAGCATTGGAATTACCTGCACTGCTGTGACGTAATCCTCAGACTGTTCTCAATCAGGTCCTCCTTCACCAAAGCCCTGTCAAATCTGTCCAGAGCACACTTTAATATTCACTTTTCCTTCTCTGTGGAATAAAAAAAACAGAGAGGTTTTCATATTTTTATAATGAGACTGAGTTTGGGAATAGAACCTGTGATAAATATGTGTCAGAGTTTTACTTCAGTTCAGAGTCAGTTTGTGAAGAAAACAACAAAAATGTACAGAATATTTGTGAATCCCTCTGTCACCAACAGAACACTCCAGAACATACCTGGTTTAGTCCTGGTTTAGTCCTGGGTGACGTTATCCCACATGAGCTTGTTTAATATTCATGTTCCTCATTTACATATTCACAAAATTGTTTTTAACAGAACCGTCTGAGACACAGAGAGGACTCACTCTGACCCAGGTAAGATACTGGACCAGGACTGGACCAGGACTGGACCAGGACTGGACCAGGACTGGACCAGGACTAAACCAGGACTAAACCAGGACTAAACCAGGACTAAACCAGGACTAAACCAGGACTAAACCAGGTCTAAACCAGGACTGAACCAGGACTAAACCAGAACTAAACCAGGACTAAACCAGGACTAAACCAGGACTAAACCAGGACTAAACCAGGACTAAAAACAGTCTTTTTGTGCTTTTTGTCAAATGAAAGTCTGAACTTTATGATGTTTCTGCCTGAGAATGTGACGTTCTAGAGTTTATGAGACGAGCAGCTGCTTTAGAACCGACACCAGAACATAGAAAATGAAACATGATGAGCTGAGGCAGATCCCTCTCTCATCCCCTTCTCGTCCCTCTCTCTTCCCCCTCTCGTCCCCCTCTCATCCCCCTCTCGTCCTCCTCTCATCCCCCTCTCGTCCTCCTCTCGTCCTCCTCTCATCCCTCTCTCATAATGAACAGAATGTGTTCTCTTGGCCTGTGGGGCTTAGACACAAAGAGATCACAGTGATTCTCATGAACGAGCCGGCTCTTTTGAAGGCGAGCCAAGTTTATTTGTACAGCACAAGTGGTCCACAAGGTAGTTCAAAGTGTTTTACAGAATAAGAAAGACATTAACATGACAACAAATCAAAACATAGATAATCACAAATAATCATCAGAAAATTAACATTAAAAGAGAAAAGTGCAGAGTAAAACTTTTAACAGAACTTTTAACAGAACTGTTTGGAGCCATCAGTGTAGAGGCCTGTCTCACATCTTCAAGAAGACTGTTTCAGGTTTTAGCTGCAGAAAACTGAAACTATGATTCCCCATGTTTAGTCCTGGTTTAGTCCTGGTTTAGTCCTGGTTTAGTCCTGGTTTAGTCCTCCTCATGTGGGAGATGTTCTTTGGTGCTGCTCCATGGAGAGACTTCTGAGCCACAGGAGCCACAGACCTGAGCCACAGGACACATGTGTGAAGTACTTCCTGGTTCTAGTCCTGACCCGAGCAGCAGTGTTCTGGATGTTCTGGATGTTCTGGATGTTCTGGATGTTCTGTTCTGTGGCTCGTTTGGAGAGTCCAGTGATCAGGACGTTACAGTCGTCTGATCTGCTGGACACAAATGCAGGATAAATCTGAGTCTGGGTTTGACAGTTTACCTTTGATTTTTGACATGCAATTTAGAGAAATGGTAAAAAGCTGGAGATGTTATTTATTTGATGTGGCTGTTAAAGTTTTGAATGGACCTTAACATGTTGGAACATTTTTTTAAAAGAACCATACCGTTTTATTTCTAATTTGTCTGCATTTATACTGATTCAAGCTGAACCAACACAAGAATCAGAACAGAATCAGAACAGGGAGAAGTTTGAGCTCAAAAAAACATATTTAACGTCATTATAACAGAAACGAACCGTTCGAAAAGACTCAGATCCCATAAAGGAGCAAAAGTCCCATCACTTTTCTCTTGTTGTTACAGACGAGAGACAATAGTTTCTGTTCCATTTCTAAATCTGTCTCTCAAACTTTATACATGTTATAGTTATTAAAACATTTCACTGAATCCTGTGTTTTAAATGTTTTTTGGACTTTAAACAGTCGTGTTATGGAGTCAGCTGGTTAACTCTGGAGATGCCCTGGGTCAGACTCACATTAAAGAACCGTTCAAACACTGAAGTCTGGTTTGGTCCTATTTTTATAGACCTGGTTCAGACCTGGTTCAGACCTGGTTCAGACCTGGTTCAGACCTGGTTCAGACCTGGTCTGTGGTCTGGTCTTAGTTCCAGTCTTTGTCCTTATAGTATTCCTGGCCTCAGTCCTTGTCCTAGTCCCGATTTTAGTCCTGCTCTCTGTCTCAGTCTCACCCCTGATCTTAGTCCCGGTCTCTGGTCTTAGTCCTTGTCTCTGGTTTTCGTCCAGGTCTCTGGTCTTAGTCTCGATCTTAGTCCCCGTCTTAGGTCTGGTCTCTGGTCTTAGTCCCAGTCTCTTGTCTTGGTCCTGGTCTCTGGTCTTAGTCTCGGTCTTAGTCCTGGTCTCTAGTCTTGGTCTCTGGTCTTAGTCCCGGTCTCTGGTCTCAGTCCCGGTCTCTGGTCTTAGTACTGGTCTCCGGTCTCAGTCCCGGTCTCTGGTCTCAGTCCTGGTCTCTGGTCTAAGTCCCGGTCTCTGGTCTCAGTCCCGCTCTCTGGTCTCAGTCATGGGTCTCTGGTCTCAGTCCTGGTCTCTGGTCTCAGTCCCGGTCTCTGGTCTTAGTACTGGTCTCTGGTCTCAGTCCCGGTCTCTGGTCTCAGTCCTGGTCTCTTGTCTCAGTCCTGGTCTCTGGTCTCAGTCCCGGTCTCTGGTCTCAGTCCCGGTCTCTTGTCTCAGTCCCGGTCTCTGGTCTCAGTCCTGGTCTCTGGTCTCAGTCCCGGTCTCTGGTCTTAGTCCCGGTCTCAGTCCCGGTCTCTGGTCTCAGTCCCGGTCTCTGGTCTCAGTCCTGGTGTCTGGTCTCAGTCCGGTCTCTGGTCTTAGTCCCGGTCTCAGTCCTGGTCTCTTGTCTCAGTCCTGGTCTCTTGTCTCAGTCCTGGTCTCTTGTCTCAGTCCTGGTCTCTGGTCTTAGTCCTGGTCTCTGGTCTTAGTCCTGGTCTCTGGTCTCAGTCCGGTCTCTGGTCTTAGTCCCGGTCTCAGTCCTGGTCTCTTGTCTCAGTCCTGGTCTCTTGTCTCAGTCCTGGTCTCTTGTCTCAGTCCTGGTCTCTGGTCTTAGTCCTGGTCTCTTGTCTCAGTCCTGGTCTCTGGTCTTAGTCCTGGTCTCTGGTCTCAGTCCCGGTCTCTGGTCTCAGTCCGGTCTCTGGTCTCAGTCCTGGTCTCTGGTCTTAGTCCTGGTCTCTGGTCTTAGTCCTGGTCTCTGGTCTCAGTCCCGGTCTCTGGTCTCAGTCCTGGTCTCTGGTCTTAGTCCTGGTCTCTTGTCTCAGTCCTGGTCTCTGGTCTTGTTTCAGGTGCAGATGTCTAACTCGTCCGTGGTTCTGGACCCGGTGGTGTTTGTGTTGGAGGGTTTCCGGGTTGCCCCTGGTTACGGGCCCCTCCTCTTCCTGTTGCTGCTGTGTATCTTCCTGTTGGTGTTGGCGGGTAACGGGCTGATGCTGGTCGCCGTGGCGACAGAGCGGCGGTTATGGCGGCCGATGTTCGTGCTGATGGTGAACCTGGCGCTGGTCGACCTGTTGGGGGCGTCGGCCATCTGTCCCCGCCTCCTCATGCTCCTACTGTACGCGGGCGGGCCAATCAGCTACCGGTCCATCAGCCACGCCCACGCACTGCTGCAGGCCATCGCTGTGCACACGTACGGAGTCGCCATGCTGACCGTGCTCGCCGCCATGGCCTACGACAGGTGAGACTATATACACCTACATGTACTACTACGACAGGTAAATAATAATATTATATTGATACTTTGCAGTGACATCACACTACATGTATGTCTATTGTGGAATGTGTAGCAGTTGCCATGGTGACACAATGCACACATTAGCAAACACTGTCAAAAAAGTTTTAAAATTGTCTAAAAACTCAAGAAAAATCCAAGTGATTGAAAGAGCACATTTTGAGGAGCCTGTGATCAACCTGAGTGTTCAGGTGAGAGTGACTAACTCAAAAATTGTTGGCTAATGGTAATGCTAGCTAGCTTGTGCCAGTAATGTTATTTGAAAGGGACTCTTTTAACAGCACAGATTGGTTCTCCTGTTGTAGTTCAGATAAATCAGTTCTTTATTGTCAGATTGTGTTAAAACAAAACTCAGATTAAAGCCAATAAAGCCTTAGACAGAGCGGTACCTCCAGTTAGCATCACATCCCCAGGGAATGTTGATGACATCAACTGCAAAGGAGCAATAGAGAAAAGTGTCTCTCCCCCATCTGGGAGTAAGACATCATCACATTCTGGAACCTCACGGTTGAAGTCCTTCAGAGTACTTCAGAGTCCTTCAGAGTCCTTCAGAGTCCTTCAGAGTCCTTCAAAGTCCTTCATAGTCCTTAGGAGTCACTTCAAAGTCCTTCAGAGTCCTTAGGAGTCACTTCAGACCCACAGCAAATCAGGACTCTGTGTTTACATGTTTCAAAAATGAATCTCTGAGTAATTTTTGATAACAGTTTTAAGTTAAGTGCCGTCAGATCAAGTTTTTATCAGCTATGTCTTTTATCGAAAGTAAAGACTTTTTAAAGTCACGCCGATCTCGAAGACTATTCACGTTTTTATCAGCTCCAGAACAGACTTTTTTAAAAGTTTGGTCTTAGGCTCAGCCCTGGTCTCAGTCCCGGTCTCAGTCCTGGTCTCAGTCCCGGTCTCAGTCCCGGTCTCAGTCCCGGTCTCAGCCCTGGTCTCAGTCCTGGTCTCAGTCCTGGTCCTGGTCTGTTCTCAGGTACGTGGCTGTGTGTGAGCCGCTCCGGTACCACTCCGTCATGACTCCGCTCCGGGTTTTCTGGCTCTGTTTCTGGTCCTGGTTCTTGGCCGTGGTCTTGATCGGGATTCTGTTCGGATTTCACATTGGGACCAAGTTTTGTGGGACTCTGATCCAACACGTGTACTGCAGTAACCGAGGAATACTGCAGCTGTCCTGTGAGCCCTCGCCTGTAAATAACTACTATGGTAAGTACTACAAATACTACTATCACTACTACTATTACTATCACTACTACTATACTTCTGACTTTCTTAGTAGCCCTAACACTGATGTCCTCTTCTGTGACTCCTCCCCTCAGGCCTGGTGATGACATACGCGGTCGGCACGAGCGTGCTTTTGGTCACAACATTCTCATACATTCGGATCCTGATGGCGGTCTTGGGTCGTGGCGGTCCGGACCCGGTTCAGACCCGGTCTAAGGCCCTCCAGACCTGCTCCTCCCACCTGGTGGTCTTCGTGCTGTACAACGTGTCATGCGTCATCATCGTCATCTCATATCGTTTCCCCGCACTCGCCCCGAACATCAAGAAACTCTTCAGCATCCTCTTCATCATCGTCCCTCCCACCGTCAACCCGCTCATTTACGGCCTGGTGAGCCACGAGCTGCGCAGCGCCATCTGCAGAAGGCTGCGCCGCGTCGCACCCAAGAGACAAAGCTAAAGGCTAACAGAGATTAAGACTATGTCATTGCCCGATTTGTCCCATTTTTTTAACTGAACATGCCCAGATACTTTGCCACTGAAGTTGCTATAGTAACCGGACTTTGGACAAACCTCATGTTTGAGATGAGACACATGTGACCACAGACACAGAAAACACGAGAAAAACATCTTTAAAACAGCTAAAAGACATTATAAATTGAAATAGTGCCAAATTCGATCAGGGACCAAATTGGGCAGTGACAGGCTAACAGAGCTAAAGGCTAACCTTAACCCAACAGACAGCGCTGACCCTAATCCTCTTTGACTCCTCGTGACCTTTGACCCCAGCTGGACACTCGTCATTCTTATTCAGTCCCGTGTCAATATTTAAATAAAGATTATAACCTTGACCTGTCCTCATTCTTTTGTCCAGAGAGTGCAAAAATAAAAATAAAACATAAATATATAAATATAAATATATACAGTGGGGCAAAAAAGTATTTATTCAGCCACTAATTGTGCAAGTTCTTCCCCTTAAAAAAGATGAGAGAGGTCTGTAATTTTCATCATAGATTCACTTCAATTTTAAGAGACAAAATGAGAAAAAAATCCAGAAAATCACATTGTCTAATTTTTTAAGAATTTATTTGAAAATTATGGTGGAAAATAAGTATTTGATCAATAACAAAAGTTCATCTCAATACTTTTTTATATAGCCTTTGTTGGCAATGACAGAGGTCAAATGTTTTCTGTCTCCAGAGGTTTTCACTGTTGCTGTAGTTTGGTCCATTCCTCCTGCAGATCTCCTCTAGAGCACTGATGTTCTGGGGCTGTGGGCAACATGGACTTTGAACTCCCTCCAAAGATTTTCTATGGAGTTGAGATCTGGAGACTGGCTAGGCCCCTCCAGGACCTTGAAATGCTTCTCACGAAGCCACTCGTTCCCTGGGTGGTGTGTTTGGGATCATTGTCACGCTGAAAGACCCAGCCACGTTTCATCTTCAATGCCTTTGCTGATGGAAGGAGGTTTTCTCTCAAAATCTCTCGATACATGGCCCCATTCCTTCTTTCCTTTTCACGGATCAGTCGTCCTGGTCCCTTTGCAGAAAACAGCCTCAAAGCATGATGTTTCTACCCCCATGATTCACAGTAGGTCTGGTGTTCTTTGGATGTAAGTCAGCATTCTTTCTCCTCCAAACACAACAAGTTGAGTTTTGGTTTGATCAAACTTCAGACGGGCCTGGACATGTCCCGTCTTAATCAGGGGGACACGTCTGGCACTGCAGGATTTGAGTCTCTGGGGGCGCAGTGTGTTACTGATCGTAGCCTTTGTTACTTTGGTCCCATAGTTGAACCTAGGATGAACATTACAAGCCGCTCTCATCTTTTTAAGTGGGAGAAATTGCACAATTGGTGGCTGACTAAATACTTTTTCGGTGAAGTGTATATATCTCTGAGATCTATACTGATCAAAACACACTGATTAAGAAGATAAAAGAAGTACGTAGGTCACAGTGATTGTGTACCGGTGGAGGTTAAACGGGGGCAGATCAACAAAATGGCGTCTTGAAAATAGTTGGTTAAAGATTAAACTCAAACATGAATCACTCCAAATACAACCTCAGAGGCTCAATGAGAAGAAACAACTAGAACGGAATGGATAAATGTCTGATAGTCTATGAAAATAATAATAATAATAAAAACTCAAATATCTCAACAGCACCATGGTCCAGATTTTATTTGACATTTGAACAAATATGTCACAAACAGCAGTGGGATCCATCAGATTCATCAGATTTTCAAATACAAAACATCAGATTTGTCCTGTTTCTGGATTGAAACTTACTTTAATGGCTGTACCATTACATTGTCTCTGATTGGCTGTAGTGAGGCTCTTTATGATTGGCTGTAGTGTTGTTTTCAGTGATAAATCATTTCTAAACTTCCATGATGGTGTCGCAGTCGTGCTTGTTGTCTCTGATAACTGTGTAAAGAGGTGGACTGAGGGAGTGTTACATCACCCACAGCATTCGGCTCTAAATGAAGCTTATCGTGGCTAGCAGTTATAACGGCTAATCTGGAACTGAGTTTGATATTTGTAAATCTGACCACAAGTAGCATAGCAACCAAAGAGCCAATCAGGAGCAAGGCTGTTGAAGTTAACGCCCCTTCCTGTCTGGCATCTGGGCCAGCAGATGCCGGACAGGAATGCTGTCAATCAAACCTGTTGCTATCGCTAGTGGGAGTGACTGCAGCTCTTCAGTCTGTTATTAACTAATTAATTAATTATTAATTATTAGTTCAGAGCACTACGGTGCATCTGGTTTAAAGTGACCAGTTCAGTGGTGCCCCCTGCAGCGACGCAGCAGGCGACGCAGGCTCTGGTGGATCTCGTGGCATTGGAAGCCGTAGATGACGGGGTTGAGCGCCGGAGGGATGATGTTGAACAAAATGGTGGTTGTTTTGCGGTAGGGTTCATACTGTGGATACCTGTGCAGAGCGATGATGAGCATCCCGCTCAAGAACATGACCAGGTACAGCAGCAGGTGTGTGGAGCATGTCTGCAGCGCCTTACGGTTCAGACTGCGGCTACGTTTGGTGACGCACGCCGCCGTGATGTACGAGTACGTCACCACAATGGCGCCAATGGAGGATGTGAGCAGCACCACAGAGAACGTCAGACCGTACACGTTATTTATAAAAGTATTTTCACAGGAGAGTTTGAAGAGCGATGCGTTGTCACAGTACGCGTTTAACAGCAGCGAGCGACAGCGGCTCAACCTCAGTGTCAGACCAAGCAAAGCCGCCACCAGCACGGACCCACCTCCCCACGCCGCCGCTGTCAGCGTCACCAGCGTGCGCGTGCCCATCACGGCCGAGTACCGCAATGGCGTGCAGATTGCCGCATAGCGGTCGAAGGCCATAATCATCAGGATGGTGTGGTTATTGGTGCCAAACAGGTGCGTGATGAATGCCTGCACCACGCAGCTGCCCAATGAGATGAGCCGTCTGCGAGGGGGGCGGGGCATGTCATACAGGAGGCGAGGCACCAGTGCCGTGTTGCCCAGGATGTCGTTGATCGACAGTTGGCACAGCAGTATGTACATGGGCTGGTGGAGGGCGGAGTCAGAGCAGATCAGGGCGACCACGCCCATGTTTGCTGTGACAATGAAGAGGTGACTGAAGAAGAGCCCGAGGAACGCCGGAGTCAGGAAGGAGGCGGGGACAAGGAGACCCTCCAACTGCAGCAAAGCACCCACAGAGCTCAGGTTCTCCATCGGCCCCCTGTCTGCAGGAGAGAGAACTACATGTGACAGGTGCAAGAAACAACCTCTGTGCGTCTGCTGCCCCCTGTCTGCGGCACTCTCACACTACACTCTGGGCTATAGGTCCTGTTGACATTTTCCAGTCAGGTTTTAGACCCACAGACTGAGATGCTCTGATCAAGGACAAATGACGTCCTCCTGACACTGATGCAAAGTCTCAGTGTTGATCCTGTTAGATCTGAGTGTTTCCTTTGACTCTGTGGATCATGGGATCCTCTTACAGAGACTAGAGGACTGGGAGGGCATCTGTGGTACGGCACTAAACTGATTCAAGTCCTATTTAAACGACAGGGAGTACATTGTTGAAATTGGAATTGCCTCTGTTTAAATGCCCATGACCTGTGGGGTTCCCCAGGGGTCAATCCTGGGACCCCTATTTATTCAATATCTACATGTTTGTTTCAGCTCACAGAAACTTAGAGAAAGTGTCAGCGTCACCTCCAGTCTCTCTCTCTAAAACCTTCAACTCAGGACAGAAATCTCAGGGTAATAATGGACTTTGAACTTTAACAGACACATCAAATCAATAACATCTGCAGCTTTTTACCACGAAAAACATGTCAAAGGTCAAAGGTCAAACCCAGACTCAGACTTATCCTGCATTTGTGTCCAGTAGATTAGACGACTGTAACGTCCTGATCACTGGACTCTCCAAACGAGCCACAGAACAGAACATCCAGAACATCCAGAACATCCAGAACATCCAGAACATCCAGAACATCCAGAACATCCAGAACATCCAGAACATCCAGAACACTGCTGCTCGGGTCAGGACTAGAACCAGGAAGTACTTCACACATGTGTCCTGTGGCTCAGGTCGGTGGCTCCTGTGGCTCAGAGACTTTAAAGCAGCTCAGTGTGAACAAGTCTCTCCATGGACCAGCACCAAAGAACATCTCCCACATGAGGAGGACTGAACCAGGACTAAACCAGGACTGACCCAGGACTAAACCAGGACTAAACCAGGACTAAATCAGGATTAAACCAGGACTAAACCAGGACTAAACCAGGACTAAACCAGGACTAAATCAGGATTAAACCAGGACTAAACCAGGACTAAACCAGGACTAAACCAGGACTAAACTAGGATTAAACCAGGACTAAACCAGGACTAAACCAGGACTAAACCAGGACTAAACTAGGATTAAACCAGGACTAAACCAGGACTAAACCAGGACTAAACCAGGACTAAACATGTTGAATCAGTGTTTCAGTTTTCTACAGCACCTGTAATTTCCTGAAGATGTGGGACAGTCCTCGACTTTGACAAAGTTTAAATCCATCCTCAGACGGTTCTGTTTATCTGCTGTGACTGAAGGGTTTTTAATTCTGTTGTTTTGTAATTTTAATGTCTTTATTTTTCTGTAAACCTCTTTAAATTACTGTGTGGACCATGTACTTTATCACTGAAGTCACAGGGAAAAGACCCACATTTTGAATTCATCTGATTCAATCTGATCTTATTTTGTGTAAAAGCTGCTAACCCTGTAGTTTAGACATTTATAGACATCGGAAATGCAAAATGAGAATCAGTTAAACCTGAGTCCAGCTTTAGTTTATAGAAAAAATATTTGTTCTTGAAAATAATTAACACACAAACATAAAACACAAGCAGCAAAACACTGGACCTTTACTTAATAAAAAACATCATTACATTTACAGAAATGTAGACCTGGTTTAGTCCTGGTTTAGACCTGGTTTAGACCTGGTTTAGTCCTGGTTTAGTCCTGGTTTAGTCCTGGTTTAGTCCTGGTTTAGACCTGGTTTAGACCTGGTTTAGTTCTGGTTTAGACCTGGTTTAGTCCTGGTTTAGTCCTGGTTTAGTCCTGGTTTAGACCTGGTTTAGTCCTGGTTTAGACCTGGTTTAGACCTGGTTTAGACCTGGTTTAGTTCTGGTTTAGACCTGGTTTAGTCCTGGTTTAGACCTGGTTTAGTTCTGGTTTAGACCTGGTTTAGTCCTGGTTTAGACCTGGTTTAGTCCTGGTTTAGTTCTGGTTTAGTCCTGGTTTAGTCCTGGTTTAGTCCTGGTTTAGTCCTGGTTTAGTTCTGGTTTAGACCTGGTTCAGACCTGGTTTAGTCCTGGTTTAGTCCTGGTTTAGTCCTGGTTTAGACCTGGTTTAGTCCTGGTTCAAATTCCAGTTAAATCGTTTTTTGTTCTTGAATAAAATGAAATATTAAATTTGTGACAAAGTCATTCAAAAACGTGTGAATAAATTATTTTAAAACTCTTTGGTTTAAATCTGAACAAAGACCGTACCTTATAGTGAGAAAACAACGGGAGGGCATCTGACACACAGCCTGAGCCTGTTGTCAGACCGGAGCGCTCTTTCAGGGTCAGACTTTTATCAGTGTCTCTGCACCTCCTCCTCTGTGTGTCAGATGCCCTCCCTCAGGCCTCACACACACACAGGAGGGTGGGAGGGGCTTAGGTTTGGGCATTAGTTTTATTTATTATTTTTACATTAACAAAATTAACACAGAATTAATTTAGGTACAAATGAAAAAGTAGACCACTCTGTAGTCCATAGGGGGCGCCGACAGCACGCAGGAATCGAACCGACGACTCTCCTTCACACGGTGGCACGTCCTGTAGAACCCTGTGCTGTCACTTTGCAGTGACATCATCCTGCTGGAGGGTGTTCTACATGTATGTCTATGGTTGAATGTTCAGCAGTTACCATGGTGACAGACAGAGTGCACACATTAGCAAACACTGACAAAAACTTTTAAGATCATCTGAAAACTAAACAAAAAATCCAAAAGTGATTGAAAGAGCAGATTTTGAGGAGCCTGTGATCATCCTGTGTGTTTATGGTTCTGTTTATGACTAACTGTCGGTTAATGCTAATGCTAATGCTAATGCTATCTTGTGACTGTCACGTTATTTGAGAGGGACTTGTTTAACAGCACAAATCAGCTCACCTGTTGTAATTCAGATAAATCAGATTTTTATAGTCAGATTGTGTAAAAAAAAAAAAAAAGAAGATCAATTTAAAATCTAACAAAACCTCAGACAGAGCAGAGCCTCTAGTTAGCATCACACCATCAGGGAATGTTGATGACGTCAACTGCAAAGTACATCACAGTCACCGTGGCCCTGCTGTGACGTTCAGACGGAACTTTGAGCAGCAGACAGTGTGTGTGTGTGTGGGGGGGGGGGGGGGGGGGGGGGGTCTGTGTATTGGGGTGTGTGTGTCGGTGTGTGCCTGTGTGTGTCTGTGTTACTGCGTGTGCGTCCTCCTGGTCAGCAGGTGGCGCCGCAGCTCTTTGCTCTGCAGGCCGTAGACGATGGGGTTGAGGGCTCCGGGCAGAAGGTCCTTGAGCAGAGCCAGGGCCTTCCTCTCCTCCACCAGCCCGGGCGCTCTCTGCAGCCCCACGATGGAGAGGCCGCCCAGCATCAGCAGCAGGTAGAGCAGCAGGTGTGTGGAGCACGTCTGCACAGCCTTTCTGTTCAGGCTGGAGCTCTGCTGCTTCACACAGACCACAGTGATCCTGACGTAGGTGAGGAGCATGACGCTGACGGAGCCGACCATCAGGGCGGCGGTGAAGACCAGACCCAAGACGTTGTGCAGCAGAACACTTTCACAAGAGAGTTTGAACAAAGACGCGTTCGCACAGTACAACCCCCTGATCAGCGAGCGACAGCGACTCAGCTGAAGCGTCGTACTGATCAGAACGCTAGGCAGCAGCAAAGCACCGCCCCACGCTAGCACCGTTAGCTTCACTAGGGTGTGGCCGCTCATGATGGTGGCGTACCTCAGCGGGTGGCAGATCGCCACATAGCGGTCAAACGCCATGGTCATGAGGATCGTGTACGACGCCGAGCCGCATAAGTGCACCAAGAACGCCTGCAGGACGCACGCCGACAGGTGCAGCACCCGGCGCTCCGGCGGGCGCAGCAGGTCCATCAGTACCTGCGGCACGACCGCCGAGTTCCCCAAGATGTCGTTTAGCGATAGCTGCACAAACAGCAGGTACATGGGCGTGTGCAGCGCGCGGTCACACGCTATCACCACGGCAACGCTACCATTAGCCGCTAGCACCACGACATACAGCAGCAGGAAGCAGACCATCGCCACGACGGACCAGCCTCCAGAGAGAAAGAAGCCCTCCACCTGCAGCCAGCGCCCCCCAGAGGACGAGTTCTGCATCTGCAACACACACACATACATTTATATAAACACACACACACACACATATATATACATTTATATAAACACACACACATACATTTATATAAACACACACACACACACATATATATACATTTATATAAACACACACACATATATTTATATAAACACAGACACACACATATATACATTTATATAAACACACACAGACACACACACACATTTATACATTTATATACACACACATACACACACAGGGTCACACACGTCGGGCCCGGGGCGTCGCAGTTACAGAATTACCTGCACTGCTGTGACCTCAGACTGTTCTCAATCAGGTCCTCCTTCACCAAAGCCCTGTCAAATCTGTCCAGAGCACACTTTAATATTCACTTTTCCTTCTCTGTGGAATAAAAAAAACAGAGAGGTTTTCATATTTTTATAATGAGACTGAGTTTGGGAATAGAACCTGTGATAAATATGTGTCAGAGTTTTACTTCAGTTCAGAGTCAGTTTGTGAAGGAAACAACAAAAATTTACAGAATATTTGTGAATCCCTCTGTCACCAACAGAACACTCCAGAACACACCTGGTTTAGTCCTGGTCTAGTCCTGGTTTAGTCTCAGGTTTAGTCCTGGTTTAGTCCTGGTTTAGTCCTGGTTCAGTCCCGGTTTAGTCCCGGTTTAGTCCCGGTTTAGTCCTGGTTTAGTCCTGGTTTAGTCCTGGTTTAGTCCTGGTTTAGTCCCGGTTTAGTCCTGGTTTAGTCCTGGTTTAGTCTCAGGTTTAGTCCTGGTTTAGTCCTGGTTTAGTCCTGGTCTAGTCCTGGTTTAGTCTCAGGTTTAGTCCTGGTTTAGTCCTGGTCTAGTCCTGGTTTAGTCTCAGGTTTAGTCCTGGTCTAGTCCTGGTTTAGTCCTGGTTTAGTCCTGGTTTAGTCCTGGTTTAGTCCTGGTTTAGTCTCAGGTTTAGTCCTGGTTTAGTCCTGGTTTAGTCCTGGTTTAGTCCTGGTTTAGTCCTGGTTTATTCCTGGTTTAGTCCTGGTTTAGTCCTGGTTTAGTCCTGGTTTAGTCCTGGTTTAGTCCTGGTTTAGTCCTGGTTTAGTCCTCTCTTTCACTTCTTCAAATATAAGACCCCTCAGTTGTTTTGTCTGACCTTTGACCTGCTGCTGTGTTTTCAAACATAAATATATATTTTAGTTTGGACAGAATCAGATTTCAGCTCAAACAGAAACGACCTTCAGAAAATCCACCTCCGAACGTCTGGAGGTGGAAAATAAAGAAGAACAAGAACGAAGAAAGAAAGAACAAAACACGAAAGAAAGAACGAAACACGAAAGAAATCTGAGAAGAAAAAGAACATGAAAGTCATAAAAACAACACACACAGAGAGAGACAGGAGGACGGGAGGGCATCTGACACAGTCCTTACCTCTGGCTCCAGACTGTGTGTTTTAAGCTGCAGCTGTTTTTATAGAAGAGCTCAGAGGAAACATGACGTGTGTCTGATCCAAACTCCTCAAGGAACAAATCAGCGCCGCAAAGGTTCTGTTCTTCACAGGTTATGTTCTTCACACAAAGGTTCTGTTCTTCACACAAAGGTTCTGTTCATCACACACGGGTTCTGTTCATCACACACGGGTTCTGTTCATCACACACGGGTTCTGTTCATCACACACGGGTTCTGTTCTTCACACACGGGTTCTGTTCATCACAGGTTCTGTTCTTCACACACGGGTTCTGTTCATCACACACGGGTTCTGTTCTTCACACACAGGTTCTGTTCTTCACACAAAGGTTCTGTTCATCACACACGGGTTCTGTTCATCACACACGGGTTCTGTTCTTCACACACGGGTTCTGTTCTTCACACACAGGTTCTGTTCTTCACACACACAGGTTCTGTTCTTCACACACAGGTTCTGTTCTTCACACACGGGTTCTGTTCATCACACAAAGGTTCTGTTCATCACACACAGGTTCTGTTCATCACACACGGGTTCTGTTCTTCACACACGGGTTCTGTTCATCACAGGTTCTGTTCTTCACACACGGGTTCTGTTCATCACACACGGGTTCTGTTCTTCACACACGGGTTCTGTTCATCACACACAGGTTCTGTTCTTCACACACGGGTTCTGTTCATCACACAAAGGTTCTGTTCTTCACACACGGGTTCTGTTCATCACACACAGGTTCTGTTCTTCACACACGGGTTCTGTTCATCACACACGGGTTCTGTTCTTCACACACGGGTTCTGTTCTTCACACACGGGTTCTGTTCATCACACACAGGTTCTGTTCTTCACACACAGGTTCTGTTTTTGTTCATTTGTGTGTTTATTTCTGAAAAGTGTTCACGTGACATTTGTGAATGCTGTGGACAGACTGATCCACCTGATGACATCACCAGGTGTAACGGAGTGTGATCTGTGCAGAGACTAAAGCTCCGTGTTTATTCTTTATTTAAGGACAGAGACATTAAACATAAAACAGTCCTGCCCCAGATCAGAGCACACACACACACACACACACACACACACACACACGGGGCTTCACTTTTATATTTATTGAATGAATCAGACACATGTGACATTTGACAGTGACGTAACAATCCCAGCAGACCATAATATAAAGAGCACTCCTCTTTGAGCGCCCCCTGCTGTCGATCACAAACTGGTGTTAGAACCAACGAGGAACATTACGAAGGATAAAAGACTGAGACACATAAAAGAAAAAATACATATTTGATTTGAAAAAAGCCCCACATCAGAACCGAACCAGAACCGAACCAGAACTGTCCTCTGGAGCGTTGGCGTCGTTCACTCCCCCTTCATGTTCCGCAATTTTAGTTCAGTCCCAATTTAGTCCCGGTTTAGTCCCGGTTTCGTTCTGGTTTAATCCCGGTTTAGTCCTGGTTTAGTTCCGGTTTAGTCCCGGTTTAGTCCCGGTTTAGTCCCGGTTTAATCCTGGTTTAGTCCCAGTTTAATCCTGGTTTAGTCCTGGTTTAGTCCTGGTTTGGTCCCGGTTTGGTCCCGGTTTAGTCCCGGTTTAATCCTGGTTTAGTCCCAGTTTAATCCTGGTTTAGTCCTGGTTTAGTCCTGGTTTGGTCCCGGTTTGGTCCCGGTTTAGTCCAGGTTTAGTCCCAGTTTAATCCTGTTTTAGTCCCGGTTTAATCCTGGTTTAGTCCCAGTTTAGTCCCGGTTTAGGCCCGGTTTAATCCGGTTTTAGTCCCGGTTTAATCCTGGTTTAGTCCTGGTTTAGTCCTGGTTTAGTCCCGGTTTAGTCCCTGTTTAGTCCCTGTTCAATTCCGGTTTAATTCCAGTTTAGTCCCGGTTTAATCCTGGTTTAGTCCTGGTTTAATCCCAGTTTAGTCCCGGTTTAGTCCCAGTTTAATACCGGTTTAGTTCCGGTTTAGTCCCAGTTTAGTCCCGGTTTAGTCCCGGTTCAGTCCCGGTTTAGTTCTGGTTTAGTCCTGGTTTAGTCCCGGTTCAGTCCCGGTTTAGTTCTGGTTTAGTCCTGGTTTAGTCCCGGTTCAGTCCCGGTTTAGTTCTGGTTTAGTCCCGGTTCAGTCCCGGTTTAGTCCCGGTTTAGTCCCAGTTTAGTCCCGGTTTAGTCCCTGTTCAATCCTGGTTTAGTCCCGGTTTAGTCCCAGTTTAGTCCCTGTTCAATCCCGGTTTAGTCCCAGTTTAATCCTGGTTTAGTCCCAGTTTCTTGCGGCAGAACAGCGCCCCCACTCGCGCTCGTATCTGTCGTATTTGCACGCCGTAGATGAGAGCGTTGAGCGCCGGCAGAAGCACCTCCCCCACCACAGACACCACCTTCTTCTGCTCCGAGAACTTGGGGAAGCGATGGAGCGTGACCACGGCGAAGGCGGAGACGAGCAGCAGCAGGTACACGCACAGGTGAGACGCACAGGTGTGGAGCGCTCGTCGATTCAAGGTCGCACTGCGGCGCCGGAGACACACGCACGCGATCTGAAAGGGGCGGAGCCACAGCACAGACTCACATTTACATCGAAAGGTTCTATGTCACACAAACTGACCCCTGTGACCCCCATGTTTGAGTCACACTTTATTATTAGTCAAAACGCTCTGTTCCACCCTGTGATGTCATCAAGTGGTAGTTTTCACGTTAACTCCTCCCACTTTTACCTTTAGTTCAGTGGATCCAGATGATTCTACTGAAGGTGTGTGGAGTTTAAAAACACAGTGGAGCGCCTCCTGTATCGCCTCATGATGACATCACAAGGTGGAACAGAGTGTTTTCAGTCTAAGTAAACGTGTCTCACTTTGAAGTAGGTGAGTGAGACGGCGAGGAGGGAGGAGCCAAGCAGCAGCACGGTGTAGACCAACCCGAAGACGTTATTCACCGTGAGGTCGTCACACGAGAGTTTGAACAGAGACGCGTTGTCACAGAAGAGATTTGGAACGACGCGACGACAGCGAGACAGGCGGAGAGTGAGACCTGAAAGAGAGAGAGACAGGCGGAGAGTGAGACCTGAAAGAGAGAGAGACAGGCGGAGAGTGAGACCTGAAAGAGAGAGAGACAGGCGGAGAGTGAGACCTGAAAGAGAGAGACAGGCGGAGAGTGAAACCTGAAAAAGAGAGAGACAGACGGAGAGTGAGACCTGAAAGAGAGAGACAGACGGAGAGTGAGACCTGAAAGAGAGAGAGACAGACGGAGAGTGAGACCTGAAAGAGAGAGAGACAGACGGAGAGTGAGACCTGAAAGAGAGAGAGACAGACAGAGAGTGAGACCTGAAAGAGAGAGAGACAGACGGAGAGTGAGACCTGAAAGAGAGAGAGAGACAGACGGAGAGTGAGACCTGAAAGAGAGAGAGACAGACGTAGAGTGAGACCTGAAAGAGAGAGAGACAGACGGAAAGTGAGACCTGAAAGTGAGAGACAGACGGAGAGTGAGACCTGAAAGTGAGAGAGACAGACGGAGAGTGAGACCTGAAAGAGAGAGAGACAGACGGAGAGTGAGACCTGAAAGAGAGAGAGAGATGGTATGATGACAACTACATAGATGAGAGTAAGACCTGATGGAGAGAAAGAGAAGGAGAGAGAGAGAGACAGAGAGTGAGACCTGAGGAAACAGAAAGAGAGAGAGGGTCAGACTTGAGGAAAGAGAGTGAGCGAGAGGGATGATACGACGACAGCTAGACAGATGGAGAGTGAGACCTTATGGAGAGAAAGAGAGATGAAGGGACAGAGGGTAAGAGAGCGAGAGAGAGAGAGAAAGAGAGAGGGTCAGAAAATCTTCGGTGAAATCTCATTTTAAGGTCACACACTTTAAATCTCGTTTCATAATAAAGTCGTGAGACACAAACGTGACACTGACCGAGCAGCACGGCCACCATGACGAGAGTGCTCCCCCATGAGGCCAGGGACAGGCGCAGCACCATGCCGGGACTCATGATGGACGAGTACCTGAGCGGGTTACAGATGGCCACGTACCGGTCGAACGCCATCGCCATGAGAACCGTGTGCGACGTGCTGCCGTACAGGTTGACGCAGAACGCCTGGAGAGCGCAGAACGAGAACGGGATCCGCCTCTGGTCCGACGGAGACGAGATGTCGAGGAGAACGTGGGGGATGATGATGGTGGCTCCAAAGACGTCGTTCAGGATCAGGTTACAGAACAGGAGGTACATCGGCGTCCGCAGCGTCTTCTCCGCGAAGATGAGGAGCACTAAGCCCACGTTTGAGACCAGGATGAAGATGTAAACGAGGAGCAGGAGGAGGAACGCCGCCAGGGAGAAACCAGGATCCACCCTCAGACCCTCCAGGAGCAACACGTCCATGTCCCACGTCTCGTTATCCATCGGAGGGAAGGGTCTCTGATGCTGATCGAGTTCAAAACAGAACTAGTTCATTTTAAACAGTTTGCAGTCGTCCAAAGTTTCCCCTCATTGACATCATTCAGAACATCCTCATGACTCACCACGATGAGTTTATAAGAGCTTCACACACTCACAGACCAGAGCAGAGTTTACAGTCATGTACTACTAGCATGCTAACATCTGCACGGTTTCAAAAACACAGTGTTGAAGAGTAAAAATGTCAAACTAAAACATTTATTAAAGAAAACAACAAAGCACGGAAGGGCATCTGACACATTTACACACAAAATTGTTCACCAAATGAATCCAAGAAAAGAGCAAGAAGCATCATTTAATACTGTCAAAAGTCCTGGTTCAGTCCTGGTTCAGTTCTGGTTTAGTTCTGGTTCAGTTCTGGTTTAGTCCTGGTTTAGTCCTGGTTTAGTCCTGGTTTAGTCCTGGTTCAGTCCTGGTTTAGACCTGGTTTAGTCCTGGTTTAGTCCCGGTTTAGTCCCGGTTTAGTCCCGGTTTAGTCCCGGTTTAGTCCTGGTTCAGTCCTGGTTTAGTCCTGGTTTAGTCCTGGTTCACTTTGGCTCAGTCCAGTGGAAACATGAAACAAAAACAGTTCATTTCTTCGTTTCAGTGTAAAGAAAAATCCACTTTTGTTTTGTAAAAATCACCAAAATTGTCGAAAATACAAAAGTGTAAACCTGAAACCTGCTGTTCCCTCAGTGACCCCTGAGGTGAGAGCAGAGTGAGGCCTGGGCTGTAGGTTTGGGACGCGCTGGAAGTTTATTAAGGACAAAAACGCTGAGATCCGATCTGCATTTGTTGATTTATTTGGGCGAACACAGACACACGGAGCAGAGAGAACAGAACATGGACTGACACAGATGGAGGTGACAGGTGATCAGAATCAGAATCAGAATCAGAATCAGAATCAGAATCCTTTTATTGCCATCGTTTGTGGACACAGTTCACAAAGTAGGAACTTATTTTGGTGATAAAGTGCAACATAAAACATAAAACACACAAATACAAATACAAATAAGGGCATGCACGAAGTAAAAAAAAAAAAGCTTAAAAATCAGATAAAATACTTATGGCAGAATAGGCAAATGGAAACAAAGCTCGCGGTCGACAAAAATTACAACTACCCAGCCCTGACTCACTGAGCCCCAAGAAAGTGTCGCCTTTTCACACGTACGTCCACGCGCACCTGCCCACGTGAGCCCCGCCCCCCATGGCTCTCAACCAATCACACACACACACACACACCCCCCCACACACACCCACACACACCCACACACACCCCCACCCCCACACACACACACACACACCCACACACGCCCCCCCCCCCCCCCCCCACACACACACACACACCCCTCTGTGTCCTACTCCTGCTCTGGACACATCAGCCCTGAATCTGACCTGTGACATTAAAACTGTTCTGGCATTTGAAAAAAAACGTCTGACTCCTGTTTTTTCTCACAATAATAAAATGAAAAAAAAAATCAAAAGTGAAATTTTAAAACAACGAATGAGATGCTCAGTTTGTCCCGAGACTGAGACAGAGACAGAGCCAAATGAGACAGGACTAGACCAGGACTAAACGAGGACTGAACCAGGACTAAACCAGGACTAAACCAGGACAAAACTGGGACTAAACCAGGACTGAACCAGGACTAAACCAGGACTAAACCAGGACTAGACCAGGACTGAACCAGGACTGAAGTCAGTCTTAAAGACAGTCTGGTCTCCATGGTGATAGTAGCAGTTTTTTCATTAGTTATTTTAATTGCTGTAAAACACAAACACTTCACACAGACACTTTAATGCCACAGTCTGGAGGTTTGATCGACCTCGGGGAAAGGAGGCGCCTGATTGGTCTGTTCAGGTACAGAGAGAGAGGACGTGGTTTATCCATAGAAAGTGAATTGGACCCGATGGAACAGGAAGTGCTCATGATCACTTCCTGTTTGGAACGCGGCGGCTCGTGGGACAGACCATTGACTCCTCCCACCAACACACACACATTCAGACAAGAACGTGTCCTGCCCAAGGACACAATGACAGGAAAGATCAGAGTGAAGACGAGACGGGAGCATTTGTGCATCACCACCTGATGACATCACCAGATGTAAATCCTGGTTTAGTCCTGGTTTAGTCCTGGTTTAGTCCTGGTTTAGTCCCAGTTTTGTCCTGGTTTAGTACTGGTTTAGTTCCGGTTTAGTCCTGGTTTAGTCCCAGTTTAGTCCCAGTTTAGACCTGGTTTAGTTCTGGTTTAGTCCTGGTTCAGTCCTGGTGTAGTCCTGGTGTAGTCCTTGTGTAGTCCTGGTGTAGTCCTGGTTTAGTCCTGGTTTAGTCCTGGTTCAGTCCTGGTTTAGTCCTGGTTTAGTCCTGGTTTAGTCCTGGTTCAGTCCTGGTTTAGTCCTGGTTCAGTCCTGGTATAGTCCTGGTTCAGTCCTGGTGTAATCCTGGTTCAGTCCTGGTTTAGTCCTGGTTTAGTCCTGGTTTAGTCCTGGTTTAGTCCTGGTTTAGTCCTGGTTCAGTCCTGGTTTAAAGCTCCACTGTGGGACATTTCCATTCTGTATAAAGTTTGGATTGAGATGTTCCTTCAGACTTGGCTCCTCTGGGTCTCGACTCTGTTACTGTCACATGTTTTTGTTATTGACGCCGTGGCTCCCTCAGGTCCCCGTAGACCCGGTTTAGTCCCGGTTCAGTTCCGGTTTAGTCCTGGTTTAGACCTGGTTCAGTCCCAGAGCTCGGTCTCCAGACACTAATTATCAGAACAACATCTTAATGAGGAGAAGATGGGGAGATGTTTCCTCAGACTAAAGTTATGTCCAAACCCCAGAGGAAGCACAAGTAAAGTTTGAGGACGAGGTTTTTCTGTTTCAAATGTTAAAAGAACAAAACTTAAATAAACTTAAAACATAATTCGATTTATACAAAGTTTGATTTGAAACAGTTAAAGCTCCAAACCACAGACTGACTCTTGTAGCTTTAAATCATGTTCTAATGTTTCCTCCTCAAAATCAGACCTGGAGTTGTGTTTTGTTTCATTCACATGTTTGAGTCACTTTATTATTCGTCTGTTACATCTACAAAGATCAAAACACTCTGTTCCACCTTGTGATGTCATCAAGTGGTAGTTTTCAAGTTCCTCCTCCTTTTACCTTTAGTTCAGTCGAGATAAGAGACGACTCCAGGACTGAAATGATCCAAGTGATTCTAGAAATGAAGGTGGAGTTTAAAAACACAGTGGAGCTTTTACACCTCCAGGTCTGTGTGATGAGGACATTCTGTTTCACACACGTGTGTTCCGTGTTCTGTGTCCGTGGTCACACACGTGTCTCAGAGTTTATTCTTGAGCTGAATCCTCAGAGTTGTGTTTTACTGAAGTCAAACATTCGTGAGCGGCTCCTCGGTGTGAGCGGCTCCTCGGTGTGAGCGGCTCCTCGGTGTGAGCGGCTGGATTCGGATCTCACATTTGAAAAGAACTGAATCTTTTTATTTCTTATTTATGTCTGAAATTAAATGGAACCAGAACAGAAACAGAACAGGAGACAAACCAGGACTAAACCAGGACTAAACCAGGACTGAATCAGGACTAAACCAGGACTGAACCAGGACTAAACCAGGACTAAACCAGGACTGAACCAGGACTAAACCAGGACTAAACCAGGACTAGTCTAGTCTTCTTAAACATTTATTATAATTTTTTAGGTTAAAACATGCTCCTCTGGCTCCTCTGGCTCCTCTGGCTCCTCTGGCTCCTCTGGCTCCTCTGGCTCCTCTGGCTCCTCTGGCTCCTCCGAGTCTGCTCCTCTGACTCTGCTCCTCTGGCTCCTCTGACTCTGCTCCTCTTCCGTCACAGATGCAGAACCTATCGTTGCATCTGGACGTGCTCCTGTTGGACGGCGTGCCCGTGTCCCCTGGCTCCGCCCCCCTCGCCTTCGCCCTTCTTCTTCTGGTGTACGTGTTCATCATAGTGTCCAACCTGGGCCTGGTGCTGCTCATCTGTGTGGAGCGCCCCCTCAGGACACCCATGTACCTGCTGTTCTGCAACATGAGCCTCGACGACGTGTTTGGGGCTTCTACAGTAATCAGAGCGACAGGTAACGCTCAGAGCGACAGGTAACGCTCAGAGCGACAGGTAACGCTCAGAGCGACAGGTAACGCTCACAGGGACAGGTAACGCCCACAGAGACAGGTAACGCTCACTGAGACAGGTAACGCTCACTGAGACAGGTAACGCTCACAGCGACAGGTAACGCCCACAGCGACAGGTAACGCCCACAGCGACAGGTAACGCCCACAGCGACAGGTAACGCTCACAGGGACAGGTAACGCCCACAGAGACAGGTAACGCCCACAGAGACAGGTAACGCCCACAGAGACAGGTAACGCCCACAGAGACAGGTAACGCCCACAGAGACAGGTAACGCCCACAGAGACAGGCAACGCTCACAGAGACAGGCAACGCTCACAGAGACAGGTAACGCTCACAGCGACAGGTAACGCTCACAGCGACAGGTAACGCTCACAGGGATAGGTAACGCTCACTGAGACAGGTAACGCTCACTGAGACAGGTAACGCTCACTGAGACAGGTAATGCTCACTGAGACAGGTAATGCTCACAGCGACAGGTAACGCTCACAGCGACAGGTAACACAGAGACAGGTAACGCCCACAGAGACAGGTAATGCCCACAGCGACAGGTAACACTTACTGCGACAGGTAACACTGACAGCAGGAACACCCACAGAGAACCCACAAGAAAATCAGGATGACGGGAAAAATAAATGAAAATCAAAAACTGAAATTTTCATTTGGTTTCTCTCTTTCCTGCTCCTGCTCTCCATTCCACAGACACATCTCGTACGGCCTGTGCGTGCTCCAGGCGTTCTGTGTTCACTTGCGTGCCAGTGCAGTCCACACGGTGCTCATGGCGATGGCGTTGGACCGTTACGTGGCGATCGTGAAGCCGCTGAGGTACTCTCTGATCATGACGCATCGCACTGTGCTGCTCCTGTCGCTCGCCGTGAGGAAGAGGAACCAAAGGAACCAGAAGAACCACAGGAACCAGAAAAAAACTAAAGAACTAGAGGAACCAAAAGAACCGCAGGAACCAGAAGAGCCAAAAGAACCAAAAGAACTAAAGGAACCAGAAGAACCACAGGAACCAGAAGAGCCAAAAGAACCAAAAGAACTAAAGGAACCAGAAAAAACAAAAGAACCACAGGAACCAGAAAAAACAAGAACCAGAGGAATCAAAGGAACCAGAAAAAACACAGGAACCAGAAAAAAACAAAAGAACCAGAGGAACCAAAAGAACTGCAGGAACCAGAAGAGCCAAAAGAACCAAAGGAACTAAAGGAACCAGAAGAACCACAGGAACCAGGAAAAAAACAAAAGAACCAGAGGAACCAAAAGAACTGCAGGAACCAGAAGAGCCAAAAGAACCAAAGGAACTAAAGGAACCAGAAGAACCACAGGAACCAGAAAAAAACAAAAGAACCACAGGAACCAGAAAAAAACAAAAGAACCAGAGGAATCAAAAGAACCAGAAAAACTGCAGGAATCAGGATAACTAAAGAAAACAAAATAATCACAGGAATCAAAAGAACCTCAGGAAACAGAAAAAACAGGAATCAAAAGAACCTCAGGAACCAGAAGAACCAAAGGAACCAGAAGAACCAAAAGAACCAGAAAAAAAAACAAAAGAACCAGAGGAGCCAGAAGAACCACAGGAACCAGAAGATCCACAGGAACCAGAAGAACCACAAGAAACAGAAGAACCACAGAAACCAGAGGAACCACAGGAACCAGAAGAACCAAAAAAACAGCAGAAACAAAAGAACCTGAGGAACTAAAGGAACCAGAAAAATTACAGGAACCAGAATAACTAAAGGAATCAAAAGAATCACAGGAATCAAAAGAAGCTCAAGAACCAGAAGAACCACAGGAATCAAAAGAACATCAGGAACCAGAAGAACCACAGGAATCAGAAGAACCAAAAGAACCAGAAGAACCGCAGGAACCAGAACAGCCAAAAGAACCAAAGGAACTAAAGGAACCAAAAGAACCACAGGACACAGAAAGAAACAGGAACTAAATATATGACTGACATTATTATTTAGGGAGGACACAGACTTTGGGTCCTGTTTAACGTTGATGAGCGAGTCGGTTCTTTTGAACCGTTCCTTGGCATGAACAGCTGGAACCAGATCTAATTTTTAAAAAGAACCAAATCTATTTATTCCTGATTCTGACTCATTTTACACTGATTAAAGCTGAACCACAACACAAGGGTCAGAACAGAAGCAGAGCAGGCGACACGAGGGGCACAGAAACACCCGGAGTTCACACTTTAGGTTCTATCGTGTAAATAAAGAGAAAAAGAACCAGATTTAAAAACTGTTGTTCTGTTGAAGTCCGTCTTTATGTGTCATTAAACTGATCAATAAAAACATTTTGTCATTAAATATGTTACTGCTTTATTAAATCAGGCATTTGCCTTATGTCGGGAAGGTTGGCGGTTGAAGTCCCAGTCTGATTATACTGCTGTGTCCTTCAGCAAGACACTTCTTAAATATGTGAATGTGATGAGAGTTTGAGGCCTGTGCAGACACTTCCTCAGTCTGTCCCAGGGCAGATGTGGCTCTGGTCCTGGGGCAGATGTAGTCGTCCCAGGGCAGATGTGGAGGAGGAGGGCGGGTGGAGGAGGAGGGTGGGTGGAGGAGGAGGGCGGGTGGAGGCTTCATAAACGCGCTGCAGAGTCGGAGCGGCTCAGAGCAGCTCCAGGTGAGTCTCTGTTTCTCTTCTTAGACTGATCTGAACGATTCAAAAGAGAAATTAAACTTAAACACATGAATTACACGTGTTTGATTATGTTACATTTTCATATAAAAATAAGGGAGTTAAAATGGAAAAACTGACTAAATTTACTATTTTAATTAAAACATTTCTTGCTTCATTTTGTCACGTTAGACACTGAAAACACATGGAGGGATTTTGGATTTTATTTAGTATTTGAGTGAACTACATCTGACTGAAATCTGCCTAAAATTCTAATTTCACCTTTTTTTTTTTTTAAGTCAAACCTTTAATAAATCAGATTTGGAATTAGAATTATAAAAATCCTTCTGTGCATTTCATCTAAATCTTGTTAGGTCTGAGAGTGTAAAGTTTGTGTGTGTAAGAGCGACTTTAAAGTCTGATCCTTATGTCTTCATGAAGGAAATGCATTCTGGGAAAACGGCCTGTGAAGTTACACTGTCCCATAAAACTCTGTGGAGTAAATTAAAAATAAACATATTTCGGTGCAGAGTGAATCATTTTGTTATTTCTAACCAAACTGACAAAATAAAAAATAAAAATAGCACAACATTTTGCCTGTAATGTCCCTTTAAGTTTAGTCACTAATATTTAAACCGAGTCGGGTCAAGTTTATGTCACAGTCGTGTGGATCTGCATCATTTTAATTATGGAGAATTCAACATTTAAGCATAAGTCTCCAAACAGGACTAAACCAGGACTAAACCAGGACTGAACCAGGACTGAACCAGGACTGAACCAGGACTGAACCAGGACTGAACCAGGACTGAACCAGGACTGAACCAGGACTGAACCAGGACTGAACCAGGACTGAACCAGGACTAAACCAGGACTAAACCAGAGACTAAACCAGAGACTAAACCAGAGACTAAACCAGAGACTAAACTTGGACTAAACCAGGACTGAACCAGGACTAAACCAGAGACTAAACTTGGACTAAACCAGAGACTAAACCAGGACTGAACCAGGACTGAACCAGGACTTAACCAGAGACTAAACCAGAGACTAAACCAGAGACTAAACCAGAGACTAAACCAGAGACTAAACCAGAGACTAAACTTGGACTAAACCAGAGACTAAACTTGGACTAAACTTGGACTAAACTTGGACTAAACTTGGACTAAACTTGGACTAAACTTGGACTAAACTTGGACTAAACTTGGACTAAACTTGGACTAAACTTGGACTAAACTTGGACTAAACCAGAGACTAAACCAGAGACTAAACCAGAGACTAAACTTGGACTAAACTTGGACTAAACTTGGACTAAACTTGGACTAAACTTGGACTAAACCAGAGACTAAACCAGAGACTAAACCAGGACTGAACCAGGACTGAACCAGAACCAGTGTGAATCTCTCTTTGTTCATATATTTTCATAAACTGTATTTTATTTGATCCAAAAGTCTGGGTTGTTTTTGGTGCTGTGTTAAACTCACTGGACTCATTCAATTCACAACAACAGAACTGATTCTGATTCACCTGTTTCATCTCCCTCAGGACGACAGAGCACCTGTCAGAGCACCTGTCAGAGCACCTGTCAGAGCACCTGTCAGAGGCCCTGTCAGAGCACCTGTCTGAGGCCCTGATGGAGAACGTGACGGTGAACAGCCCTGTCCTCCTCTTGGAGGGCTTCTCTCTTCCTCCTCTCCTCTCTCTATGTGTGTGTGTGTGTTTGCTCCTGAGCTTCCTCTTCATCGTCGGCGCTAACACGGTGGTCGTGTGCGCCGTGATCTCAGACCGCCGTCTGCACACGCCCATGTACCTGCTCTTCTGTAACCTGGCCGTCACCGACGTGCTCGCTAACGTCAATGTGGTGCCGCGCGTTCTGCTGGACACGTTGAGACCGCCGGCCGAGCGCCTCATCTCGTACCCCGAGTGCGTGGCGCAGGCGTTCTGGGCCCACCTGCTGGCGACGGGCATGAGGACAGTGCTGATGGTAATGGCGTTTGACCGTTATGTGGCAGTGTGTTTGCCCCTGCGTTACAGCGCCATCATGAGCCCGAGGATGTTAGTGAAGCTGCTGGTGGCGGCGTGGAGCGCTGCGCTCGTCCTGGTGTCTGTGCTCATCGGGCTCACTGTGCGTCTGAACCGCTGCCGCCTGCTGGTGGTGGGGCTGCAGTGCAGTAATGCTGCGCTTTTCGGGCTGTCGTGCGAGAGCGTGTTTGTGAATAACGTCTACGGTTTGACCTTCACCACGATGTTGTACCTGTCGTCGGCGGGCTCCCTGGTGTTAACCTACGGCAGCATCATAGCGGTCAGCGTGCGGCGCGATCGCACTCTGAACCTTAAGGCCCTGCGTACCTGTCTGTCACACCTCCTCGTCTACTTCTTGTCGCTCTTCAGCGGTTTGACCGTGATCCTGTTCACGCGTTTCCCAAAACTCAGACAGGAGCGGCACCTCGCCAGCGTCCTCTACACCGTCCTCCCCGGCTGCTTCAACCCGCTCATCTACGGCCTGCAGTCACAAGAGATACGGAACTATGTGCGTGCAGTGTTCCGGGGGAGCGTGTTCCGGGGGAGCATCATGTTTCGGGGGAGCGTGTTTCAGAGGGCGTGCACTAAGAGGAAGTGACTTTTATCTGAACGGAGCCTTTTGTACACCAGAGATAGTTTTGTCTAATAAATCTTTATGAAAACATGTGTCATTGTTTTTCTGATGGTGAAGTGACTTGCCCAAGGACACGGGGACGGGGATCTTACTGTCGACCTAAATCCCTCTGTGTGTGATGGGGCCATATAAACTTAAACTGTATAAAGACGTGACTGAGTGAGTGCGACGTCTCCCACAGCGTTCAGCTCCAAATGAAGCTCGTCCAGGCTGGAGCAGGTATGAGTTCCACATTTGGAATTCTGACCGAGAGTATCATAGCAACCAAAGAGCCAATCAGGAGGGAGGCTGTTGATGATAACACCCATGTCCAACCGCACTGCTGTCTTGGCAGGGGAAGGGCGCTGAGCGACACTGTCCGCGGCGGCTCCAGAGAATTTTTATGGAGGGGGCAATGCTGCTTAAAAGAGCCGAATCTTTTTATTTTTAATTTCCATTTGGTTTTTCATTTTTACACTGATTAAAGCTGAACCAACACAAGAATCAGCTCAGAAGAAGTTTTTTAATTATTAGTTTTATTGTAGTGCAACATTTTATTTAAATTTTCATCATTACAAAGTGTAAACTCTCTTCCACTCTCAGTTTGACCCATTTTAAACACATCTGAGCCTCAGTCTGTTCTCTGTGATTAGTTGTAGTTAAACTCTGTCCTCACGTTGGCTTCTGTCATATAAACAAGTATAAATTGTCTCTTGAACAGCTCTTTGAAAAGAATGGACACAAAAGATTTGGATCCCATAAAGAAGCCGAAAGTCTCACCAGTGATGAAAAGGCCTCTGACCCTCAGGACACTCTGACCCTCAGGACACTCTGACCCTCAGGAGGTGAACTCTCAGGACACTCTGACCCTCAGGACACTTTGACCCTCAGGACACTCTGACCCTCAGGACACTCTGACCCTCAGGACACTTTGACCCTCAGGACACTCTGACCCTCAGGACACTCTGACCCTCAGGAGGTGAACTCTCAGGACACTCTGACCCTCAGGACACTCTGACCCTCAGGACACTCTGACCCTCAGGACACTCTGACCCTCAGGACACTCTGACCCTCAGGACACTCTGATAGAGCTGTGTCCTGCTGTGGTTTGCAGACTGTGACTCACAGGCCTTTCCTGACGATGACGCACGTTAACGATAAGAGTTTTACAGGCACATTTAACCCAGATGAACCTCAGCAAAATGATTATTAATGTTTATATCTTGATATATGGACAACATTGTGAAAAAACACCAGTATCACATAATGTGGGTTAATAAAAACATTTTAAGATCAAAATGACGAGTCTGACAGCAGCAGTTACAGAGAGAGAGGCCACAGTTTTTCAATGTAAAGTGAATTGGAGCCAGAGTCAGTGGAGCCACAAACACGTCAGTGATTATGTCTTATTTGGAATGCACCAGCTAGCACGTTACAGGAGACAGGGACTGACAGGGACAGACAGGGACTGACAGGGACCGTCAGGGAGAGACAGGGACTGACAGGGATTGCTCATGTTGGACGGGCAGGGCAGGACCGGGTGTACCTAGCCGCTAAAGGCTAAATTAGCATCATTAACTTCATGTTTAGGGCCCAGGGCTTGATTTGTATGTCTGGTCTGTGGATGAGGCTCATATCACAGTAAACCAGCACAGAACATGTTCCATTAACATCCATGAGAACAGAGGAGAACCTTCAGATAAATCAGAAAAGACGTTTGAAGAAAAGTTCTTTACAAAAATTATTTCCATTTTACAGAACTTCACTGAAATAAAACATTTTGATGAACAATTCCTCACTTGTATATAGTCTGCCTGGCCAAAAAAAAAGTCACCACCTGGATTTAACTCAGCAAACAGGTCGTCTCCTCCTGCAGTTGGTCCAGTCGAGGTTCAGCAGAATGAGGTCAGCTGACACCTGAATAAACTGAATGACCAGGTTATTCCATCAGTGGATTTTTGGGCATATTCCAAGATGACAATGTCAGGATTCATGGGGCTCAAATTGTGACAGAGTGGATCAGGAGCATGAGACGTCATTTTCACACATGGATCGTCCACCACAGAGTCCAGACCTTAACCCCAGTGAGAATCTTTGAGCTGGAGAAGCTGCAGCGTCAGACTCGACCATCATCCATGCAACAGGTGAAACATTAATGCAACACTGGATGGAAATAAATCCATCCAGAAGCGAAATCGAAACAATGACACAGTGAACGTGTCATAATCAAAGCTAAAGGAACAACCAAGTATTAGTGTGGGACCTTTTTTATTTGGTGGCGACTTTTTTATTTGGTCAGGTAGTGTAAAACAGGAGACGAGACTCCAGAACTTCATTCACTTTTTCTTCTTATCCTCTGTCCTCTCCACACACAACACGGAGCTCGCGTACATAAATAGTGCATGTGCGTATAGGAACAACCGGGCCGTGCTTTGGCCCACCTCCTCCAACTGGGCCACAGTTCTGTTGGGACTTTGGCTCAGTTGAAAAGGCTAGTGTGAGTGTACCCCAGTGACAGAGGCAAAGATGGAGAACATCCGTCTGAAGCTGTGGCGCACATCTTTGGACTGGAGTCCATAGATGAGCGGGTTGAGGCCGCTGGGGAGGAGGTGATACATCACTGTGATGAACTTCCTCTCCTGTACCAGGTTTGGGAATCTATGGAACGCGATTATCAACATCCCACTGCAAATGAACACCAGGTACGACAGCAGGTGTGTGGAGCAGGTCTGGAGCGCTTTACGGTTCAAAGACATGCTCTTACTGGTCAAACACACCACCGTGATCTTTGTGTAGGTGAGAATGATGGAGCCCATGGAGCCGGAGAACAAAACCACAGTGAAGAACAAGCCATAGACGTTGTTTATGTAGGTGCTTTCACAGGAGAGCTTGAACAGTGAAGCGTTACTACAGTAGAGTCCAGAGACTAGAGACCGACACCGCGACAGTCTCAGCGTGAGCCCCAGTAGAACCGCCACGAAGACAAACGCCACGCCCCACGCCCACACGATCAGCCCAACCAGCGTCCGGGTGCTCATGAGGGTGGAGTAACGCAGCGGTGAGCAGATAGCCATGTAGCGGTCAAATGCCATGATCATGAGGATGGTGTGGCCGGTGGTGTTGAACAGGTGACTGAGGAAGGCTTGAATCACGCAAGTGAACAGGTGAATGTGACGCAGCGCCAAAGGTTGGAGCAAATCGTACAGGAGGCGAGGCATCACTGTGGTATTGCCCAGGAGGTCGTTGGTGGACAGGTTGAGGTAGAGCAGGTACATGGGCTGATGCAGAGAGCGGTTTCTGATGATGAGGATGCACATGGACAAGTTTGAGAAGAGGACGAAAAGGTAAGAAAAGAGGAGGAGCAAGAAGACGGGGAGGGTGGAGCCAGGGTCCACGGTCAGCCCCTCCAGGAGAAGGTCCAAACTGTCTGAGCTGTTGGACATCACGCTGAGGAGAGAGCAGAGGGGAGAGGGACACGTGACCCCCGTTACAAATACACTAAAAAAAAGAGCATTTTGTCATAAAAAGGCTAATAAATAAGTTGATTAAAAACGTGATTAAAACATCTCAAAACAACGTCATTATAAAAATATAATTTCCAAAAATAATTCGTGGCTTTTATTATTTTGTTTAAAAAAATAATATTGTAAACTTTTATTTTTTGTCGATAAAGTTTTCCAAACGCCCCTCCCCCACCCACGAGGCCGCGCAGCAGCGCCAGGCCTGTTACAGCAGCGCGAACGAGCACGCCCCGCGGTGTGAACGAGCACGCACAGGAGCAGAAAACTAGAGAAATATTAAAAAGACCTGTTCTACTGGACCGAAGGAGGAATGTGAGCCACATAAGAGTTTAAGACGTTACGAGAAGATTTTAGGTGAGTTTTATGTTTTATTTTGTCTGCTTTTGTAAGGTACATTTTGCTGTGGTTAAACGAGGTAATTAAAACAGTTTAAACTGGACGAAGACGGCAGAAAACGGCTTATTTAAGTTGATTATAGTTTTATTTGATATTGTTTAAGCCTGAACATATTTTATTTTATGTATTTTGGGTATATTTAATGTGAAAAATCGTTGTAGCACTGAGCAGCCGCCATTTTGAGTTTTCACAAAGTCACGTAGCCACGTACGACGCTCCGCTTCATTTAGAGCAGTTTTATTCTTACTAAATTAATTAAAATGATTGTCTTTGTGGTCTGTCTTGCAGGGCAGGGTTCACGTTCCCCCACGTTCTCCTCCAAACTCACTGCCAAGACTGAGGTAGGACAGAGACTTTAAACGAGCATTTACACCAACGGGACACAAACACCAAAGGATTCACTAAACTAATGAACATTTAGAAAAAGCTGTTTCTCTTTGCTTTGCAATCAACTGTTATTTTTGGACCAACTTTAAAGGGGCACATGGTGTAAACTTAAACTGATTTGAAGTGTACAGGGTGAATACACTGAACTTAACATACAGTTTAAATCTAAAATTAGATTTACAATTAAATGAAGCCATCTTAAAGAAAAATTGAATCATAAAGACAACTAAAACCAAACATTTATTTGGGGGCCGGCCCCAGCTTTCAGGGGGCCCTAAGCTGAATTTGTCTGTGGGTCCTTAGCAGTGTCCCCTGACTCAGCTATTGGTGATTCACATTTGACAACATTATGACTCTCATCACCTCCACCTGTATTTGTATTTATATTTATATTTGTATTTGTAATTATATGAGCAACAGGCTGAAAACATGCAGTGTGTCACAATGAAGAAGAAAGCTAAAAACAGAAGTTGTTTATGTGGCTCAGATATATGTCCTTTATGTATTGTATAAATGTCCTGCTTCACTGTTTTATCTGTTTTTAGATTAAGAAGTAATTAATAATCTATTTTGAGTCCTTGCTCCATCTTTCCGAAAACAATCATCACCTTATGTTCTTGATGCCCAAGACTTTAGACAAACACACACACAGCCCTAATGTGAACACACACAGCCCTAATTTTACCGCACACACAGCCCTAATTTTACCGCACACACAGCCCAAATGTTAACGCACACACAGCCCAAATGTTAACGCACACACAGCCCTAATGTTAACGCACACACAGCCCTAATGTTAACGCACACACAGCCCTAATGTTAACGCACACACAGCCCTAATGTTAACGCACACACAGCCCTAATGTTAACACACTCACACACACACACAGCCCTAATGTTAACACACTCACACACACACACAGCCCTAATGTTAACACACACACACACACACACACAGCCCTAATGTTAACACACACACACACACACACACAGCCCTAATGTTAACACACACACACACACACACACAACCCTAATGTTAACACACACACACACACACAGACCTAATGTTAACACACAACTGCCCACACCTGTGCCTCAGGTGTAGGCAACATCAGATATTTAGCGACTATAAATAAAAACAAATGTAATGGTTTGAGGGGGATGTGTAGGCTGCAGTAAACACACACACTCTGTTTACAATAAAACATTACACATTATAATATTTTCAATATGAATGTTTGAGTTCTTGGAGGTTCTGTTCGTGTGTAAAACTCTAGTGGTTCTGTCCAGTTTGCAGAAAAAACTGTTTAGATAAAAAAGATGTTTATTGAGTCTGGCCTTGATCTTTGATATTCAAGCAAAAATAAGATCTGAAGTTATGTATGAAAAAAGATTAAATTTAAATGAAGGAAAACAATCTCTTCTTTTTTGTAAAGGTAAACAACATTGACACATTTAAAACAAAAAACACCCCACAGTCTGTGTTCAGACTTTACACTTTGTTTAAACTCCACACACCTTTGATAGAATCATTTGGATAATTTCAGCCCTGGAATTGCCAATGTACTGAACTAAAGAAAAGAAGCTTTTAAATTCAAAACTACCACTACATGACATCAAAGTGGAACAGAGTATCAGTCTCTACATCTACAAAGCATAAAATAAAGGGTTAATCAAACATGTATGAATAAAAAATAAAAACACACAACTCCAGGTCTGTTTTTGAGTAGGGAACAGCATTAAAACATGGCTTAAAGATACAAGAGTCAGTTTTGAGTGAAATGGGACATTTAAAAAAATGAAAAATATGTACTTAAGTGTGGTTATTAACAATTTCAATTCCAAATATTAAATGATTAAGCCTATTTAAACTCACAAAAATGTCCAGTGTTCTCTGTGTCCATTCTGTTTATATTTTTATGGGTTAAAGCTCAAAATGAACCAGAACAAACAATATCAGACATCCAAATCTTTGAAATAAACAGATTTTATCTTTAACATTTCATTAAAAACACATTTGAAACAAATGACATTTTACCTGTCAGCACTTCACAGATCCTCCTCTGCACCTGTCGCTCTGGTCCAACACTTTTATAATCACCTTGTCTTCTGTTTGTGATGTCACTACTGCACATGGTGTACTCAGGGAAAAGTACTGCTGTGGGAGTACTGGGGTAAAAGTACTCAGATCTGTTACTAAACAGTAATAACGCATATATAAAAATACTTCTAAGAGGAGAATTATAGTGGTCCTCTCGATTTTTAAAGGACCCATATTATACTAAATCACCATTTTCAGCTCTTGGATTGCTTGTCCTGGGTGTACAGGATCTGTGTTAACTCAGAAATGTTCAATTTGAACCACTCAGTAGCTGTAAAGATCTTTATATATCTTTTTAGACGCCTTTCATTTCTGAGTTAGATGCACAGTTTTCAGTGTCAGCATTCTGTTACGTCCTGATCTGTTGTCACTGATTTTCAAAGGAATTCTCCATAAAAGGTCAGACAAGTTCAATTATTTCCGTCTAATTGCTCTGAGTCGACCATCTTGTTTTTTGATAAAGCTTTGTGTTTGGTTCCTGGTTGAGTTTAACACCACGTACCAGTCACAGAACCTTTGACAACTACTTGGACTACGTTTATTTTTCAAGGAACTCTGTCTATGTACGTGCCCACGATGCTTTTTCTGTGCACATCACTTCAGGGAGAAATGTTTCACAAACTTGCACAAGTTTAATGAAGGATTTGTTCAAAGTCTTAATAGAGGGATCATTTCCTTCCAATTGACACGGTAAGTCAAAAATTACATCAAAATAATGATATATAGTATTGTATAAGTTGATGTGATGTGGTTTTTATGGCATCTTTGACTTTAGTATTAGCTTTGAATAACACTGTCATTGTGTTGTTTGTATATCTGTCTACATGAGGTCACTCTTGAGACTTGGTGGATTCATTACGGGATTGATAATTGCCCCTTTTGTATTTTCACTTCCATATCTTCCACCTATGAATGTTAACAGGTTAGTTAGCTGTAACTTGTAGCACACTAGGCTAATCGCTTGTCTACAAGATGCGCATAGGCTACTTGTTGGTCACAGAAGTAGATTTGGGTGGTATTTGGCAATTAAAGTTTAGTACCAGTTTTAATGTGTAACGTTATGTTCCAACCACTTCAAAGAATAAACACTGGTCTTTAAGAGCCAATCCTGTCATCACAGGATAGGCGGAAAACATCCCATACATTTTCAGTGGTGGAGATGGTAATGCTACAAGTAGCGTAAAAAAAACATGTACATATTCCTGTTGTGTCTTTGCAAACGACCACATGAGAGATGTAAGAAGACATAAGCTGCTATATCAAATGTTTAGCTGAAATACTTCATTTAGCTAGCTTTGAGTCACATTTAACGCAATGTAATAATAACAGAGGCAGTGTTCTGTTTTGATATGTGTGCACCTAAATATAGTGGATAACGAACACTTGTAGCTTAAACGAAATACCAATGGCTGCTAAGGGAATTTTGCTTATTGGTTATATGTGGTTCAGTTAACACCTCCTTGTTGTTTAGGAGACTTCCAGTGCACACCAGCCATTGTTTGTTACAATGAGCTACCAGACAGAAATAATAATGTGCACAACAGGGACAAAGCTCTCAGACAACAGAACTATCCAGCCTCATTTAAAAAGTATATGTAAAGATTTATACTAATGCAGATACTTTAAGAGGTCAATAGTTCCTTGTGTTTTTTTCATGTGAGTTTGGAGTATAGACCCTGGGCTGAAAGAACTGTAACTGTATGTCAGTGTTTATTTTTTTCCTTATTTTATTTTTTTTAACATATAAATGCTGACAGCCCCACAGCACAGATGTTGGTACGCCCCCTGTTGGCTTTGTGCGTAGACGTGCAGTTATCACATCAACACCTGTGAAAAGGCCAAACTTGGTGATATTTGCAAAGCGATAGCAGAAAGACCTTCTGGAAGAGAACAAGCAGAGGATCTCTTATGCAGCTCAACAATGAATCAGATCCACAGGATTATACATGTGATTCAGAAGGTTCACTGACTGCTTTGTGAGGGCTGTCTGAGATGTAAGTAAATGTTCCAATTACTAATCTCTTAAAAAAAAAAATGGCATTTTATAGATGGATTTGGCTGTGTCTGGGCTACATTAAGCAAAAACCCCCCCCAAAAAAAACAGTTTATCAAAAATGCCTGTTGGAGCTTTTTGAAGTGATTTTTTTTTTTTTTTTTTTTTTTGCATAACTAATTAAACGGCACAAATAGCTTATAAAGTAGTAAGAAAATATATGTGCAGACACATTATAAATGGAATATTTAAAACTTTCAACAAACAGGAAAAAAGTAACAGATGATTGTTGATTATTGCAGATGATGTTGACGTCTTGGAGCTGATCTTCGATGAGGTGATTCCAGACTTTACTTCAGTGGTCCCCAACCACCGGGCCGTGGACCTGTACCGGTCCGTGGATCAATTGGTACCGGGCCACCGGCCATCCAAGAAATAATTTATTATTTCCATTGTATTTATTATCTGAGTCTGAACAATCATTTATTTTGAAAAATCTTTTATTTTGAAAAATGACCGGATTCTCTCGGTTACATTTACACATTTGACCCACAATTAAGTCAATAGCAGAATAAACCACGCTTACCGATCAGGAACAGTATCCAGTCCATCAAAACATAAGGTCCTCTACTCCTGACCCCACCATGAGATCTACACTCGGTTCCACGAACCGCTCCGGGTCCGAGATGCCTCTAGTTGTACAAACATCCACAATGTCCTCGGTCACGGACTTCCTTTGATTTGTCCGTTTCGTCATGTTTAAAACGCAAAACCGCTGCCAAACAGTGCGCTCGAGGGCGGGCCGTCGGGACGTTAAGGGGTTAAACACTTAGAATCATTAGCGAGTTTCGGCCACATCGGCTGAAATGCTGGTAGCGGCGCATGAGGACGTCTGTCAATGACGTTGATAAGCTGCGCAAATACGTATGTGAATCACTTAATTGTCTGGAGCAGCTCGTCCCCGGTCACACTCACTGACTCACATAGAAAAATGGCGCAGATTGAATTCTTGTGTGTTTATTTTATTTTCATCTCCGGTTCGATTTTTTTTTTTTTTTTTTTTTTTGCGCAGCACAGATTTTCTGTGCGCGGAGACCGTGTCAGCAGTGCGCAATTGCGCACGTGCGCAGCTTAGAGGGAACAGTGCCTATATACCTGTATAAGTTTTCAGTGTAGTTAAATGTACAGAGCTGTATCAGTGGAATCAATTATTACGAGTCATCTGGCGCTCTCTAGTGGGTTAAGTTGGCTATGTCATCTACTTTTACTTGCTGGGATGCTCTGATTTACAAGTGTTTATTTGACCAAATTTGATTAGTTCTATGGAAGGGATTTTTTTTTTTTGTACACTACCCAAAAAAGAAAATATAATGTCCCAATAAGACAGACCCAAATGACACATTTACATCGACTATATGATTTATTTCAAACCTGCAAACCAAACTACTTACATGACAATACTATCATTATATAGACCTTATGTCACCATCCAAACACGGCCCCTGATTGGGTAACAGTGCAACGGTGCAAAATGTACTTGTTTAGAGAATCAATCAACAATGTGCTACGTTCAGAAGGAGGAAGGCCTGTCACAAAACCCATGTGGTGTGGGGCCATGGACATGAGGTGGAGGGAGCAAAGTAGCTGGGGCAGGGTGAAGCATGAGGTGACTTAAAACAGGTGGAGTCTGAGCAGGCTCCTCCAGTCAATGATCGCTTTATATTTGTTGTTCACGTCTGCCTCTGCTCCAGTGGTATCCGCAGAGGCGCCTCTTCATGCAGAGAAACACTTATGTCCAAAGCGTTTCTGAAGTTTGCCAGTGCAAAACATTTCATTGGGGAGAAAACTTGCAAACATACAGCACTTCAGAGTCACACTGATCGAACATTTATGCAGATTTGGCTGAATGCATTCTGTACTGTACAGGAGACACGGCACGGAGGAGACGGACAATGGTCTACAGTCCAGGCAGCATGTTCATACATTGTTTAAAAAAAAAAAAAAAAAAGCACCAAAAAAAGGCCACAAAAGGTGAACCGCGATATAACTAGGAACCACTGGGACCGCTGTACTGGCAGAATACCGCACCTGCTTGTTGTACCAGAACATTTAATATCAGATCACTGATATGAAACTACTATAATCACGATAAAGTGTCTGTAGAAGTTGGCAAAGCCTTGGAACCTCAAGTTGCTTTTTATTCACTGGTGTAGAAACTATGTAGCCCTACTTCACTTGAGTATCTGGCAGGAGTGGGAATGAAAGGTTCACAGTCCAGGATAATGTGGGAATCTAAAGTGAGAGCGGGTTCTGAAAATAAGTGATTAAATTGCTCAAACAAATCTCCCCAAATACAACTCCAGGTGAGTATATGGTGTGGAGAAACAACTGTAACATGGTTTAAAGCTCTAAAAAGTCAATTTTGAAGAATAGGTCGGCTTTAAGTTAGTTGCTTTGTGAGCATCTGTCTGAAGCTGTGGCGCACATCTTTGGACTGGAGTCCATAGATGAGCGGGTTGAGGCCGCTGGGAAGGAGGTGATGCATCACCGTGATGAACTTCCTCTCCTGTACCAGGTTTGAGAATCTGTGGAATGTGATTATCAGCATCCCACTGCACATGAACACCAGGTACGACAGCAGGTGTGTGGAGCAGGTCTGGAGCGCTTTACGGTTCAAAGACATGCTCTTACTGGTCAAACACACCACCGTGATCTTTGTGTAGGTGAGGACGATGGAGCCGATGGAGCCGGAGAACAAAACCACAGTGAAGAACAAGCCATAGACGTTGTTTATGTAGGTGCTTTCACAGGAGAGCTTGAACAGTGAAGCGTTACTACAGTAGAGTCCAGAGACTAGAGACCGACACCGCGACAGTCTCAGCGTGAGCCCCAGTAGAACCGCCACGAAGACAAACGCCACGCCCCACGCCCACACGATCAGCCTAACCAGCATCCGGGTGCTCATGAGGGTGGAGTAACGCAGCGGTGAGCAGATAGCCATGTAGCGGTCAAATGCCATGATCATGAGGATGGTGTGGCCGGTGGTGTTGAACAGGATAGAGAGGAAGGCTTGAATCACGCAAGTGAACAGGTGAATGTGACGCAGCTCCGAGGGTCGGAGCAAATCGTACAGGAGGCGAGGCATCACTGTGGTATTGCCCAGGAGGTCGTTGGTGGACAGGTTGAGGTAGAGCAGGTACATGGGCTGATGCAGAGAGCGGTTTCTGATGATGAGGATGCACATGGACAAGTTTGAGAAGAGGACGAAAAGGTAAGAAAAGAGGAGGAGCAAGAAGACGGGGAGGGTGGAGCCAGGGTCCACGGTCAGCCCCTCCAGGAGAAGGTCCAAACTGTCTGAGCTGTTGGACATCACGCTGAGGAGAGAGCAGAGGGGAGAGGGACACGTGGAGATGGTCAAGATGAGGCTCTCCAAAAAATGAACTACAAAACTATGGCAGTAGACCTCAACTCCCCTTTTTTTTTTTTTTTTTTTTTTTTCATAAGAGCCAGGACCGAGAGGGATTTATTGCAGCAGCTGTGTTTTCTTTGTTTCTTTGCCTTGGGCTTCACCCATTCAACATCTGACCATGGTCTGTTTGTCACTCAGTGATTTTAGCAAAAAACTATTGCCTACTCCCTTGTCCTAAACATAATGTTCTTTTGATCTTTGTTGAGAACTCATGTTTGCCTTCATCAGTCCCTCAGGTCACCATGTGACACCATATGAAATCCGCTTTACAGGCAGTGACCGTGTGGTCAAATGTAAAAAACAAATCACACTGATATAGAAAACTTTATTTAATCCCTGTGGCCCTGCGTACTACATGGTCCTTGGGCCCTTGGATCAGTAGCGCTCCAAACACAATATGGACACGAAAGGCAATGCTCTGTGTCATCTGCACTGACCTGAAAAATATTCACCCATAAATTACACTTTAAGATCATTATTACATCATGTTTTCACAGTATGTTACACTGTTAATAATGGGCACTGGTCATTTTCTTCTAATATCTCATCTTTTCCTTGTAAGATTAATGAATTTGTACATGGTCCCTGTCAAAGAAAGAAAGAAAGATCTGCAAGTTGGCGGTTCAAGTTTAGATTAGCAGTGAAGAAACTGAAAAATGGCGAGACCACATAAGATGTGGTGTTACGTGCTCAATTCAGTTCATTTAAAAATGTGTGTACAAGTTTAAGGGAAAATACAGTGTTACTGTATTGACTTATTTTTCTAAGAATTCTAAATGTATTTTTGATCAAGATGAACATTTTAGTGTTGAGTTCTCATTAGCAGCTAAATGTTGCAAGTATTAACAGTTGAATAATTCTGTACTGCATTAGAACATTGTGGTCTTTATGTGATAAAGCTTAAGTAGTGACTTATAGGAGCGGTGCACAGAAGCTGTTTGTCATTGACTTTAAAACAAATCATGTAGTTATGCAACAAAAGCACTTTAACTGTTATATTACTGTATACTGTTATTAGTATATAAAAAAATAAAACGACATGAAATGCCACACTGTCTCATCTTTGCTCTTACAAATTGACATTTTCAGATTGCAGACATCACTGCTACAGCAGCCCTGGTGTGGGGCCTGTAAGAACACCCCCTCAGTCTGTTTAAACAACTCAAGAAGCGATTTCACAGAAGTTGCTGTTTGCTTGTTTCCTCATCACAGATATCCCCGGAGTTGTGTTTTCTTTCATTCACACATGTTTAACACACAAACCCTGCATATTTAGGCTGAGTTCTTCTCTCAAACTCAACACTGTTCCATCTTGTGATGTTATTAGTGGTAATAAAGTAAATGCTCCACTGTGTTTTTATCTCCACACACCTTCACTAGAATCATTAGGATCATTTCAGTCCTGGAATTGTCGATCTCTACTGAACTAAAGGCAAAAATGGCTCTTAACCTGAAAACTAACACTTCATGACATCACAAGGTGGAACAGAACAATTTGAGCTTTGAAGATACAAACTAGTAATAAAGGGTTACTCAAACATATGTGAAAGAAACACAAAAACACCAGTTGTGCTTTTGAGGACGCAACTGCATTATAACATAGTATAAAGCTCGCAAGAGACAGTTTTTTATAATATAGGACCTTTTAAAACATGAAAAGATATGCTTAAATGTGGTTATTGTTTAATATTTGAAATTACTGTAAATAAGCATTTAAACTCACAAAAATGTCCAGTGTTTCCTGTGTCCAAACCCTGTTCTGATTCAGTTTGAGCTTTAATCCATAAAAATGTAAACCGAGTCAAACATCTGAATTTGGATTCTCATTTGAAACATTTCATTAAAAACGCACTAAACAAATGAGCTTTTTACCTGTCACAGATCCTCCTCTGCACGTCTCGCTCTGGTCTGACACTTTTATAATCACCTTGTTTCCTGTTTGTCACTATTGCACGAGTGTACTCAGGGAAAACTACTACTGTGGGAGTACTGAGGTAAAAGTACTCAGATCTATTACTTAAAACTATTTTAATATATATGTCACTTGTTACATGAGCATTGCACAATTGCAGTTTTTTTCATCTGGGGTGAAGTGGAACTGCAGTTGTGTTGTGCATGTTCACTGTGTGGAGGCTTGTACGAGTGAGAAAAGATGCGTCTTTGGCCTTGATCAACTTCCGTTCTGTTTTGCTTATATTGGTGAATACCAGTTGCTAATAAAGATGAGCTTTACTCAGTTGTTACTACGTCATCACTGCTCACGTAAATGCAGCTTGTGAATGAGTCTCACATGACTTCACAATCATAACTGTATTATAACTATATTGGCACAGCGAAAGGGCAAGTGATTCACAAATTCACAAACTACAAATAAAATGCATAATGTGCCGTGTCAAAACAAAACATCAGATGTAGCTACACAATTTCAATGACTAGCTCCATCTAGATTAGCATGAGAAATGGAAGACAGATTAGTCCTTATTTCGTATCCATCTAACCTTCCCATCAGAAGAAAAGCCATCTGTGGGTCCCTCCTTAAACCCAGTGTAGACCTGAGCTCTCCTTTTCTCAAGGTTTACTCTTGTTGACCCCGGCACCAGTTTGTGGTCACAATAGATAAAGCCTTTGATGGTTTTTGAGGAGCGCTTGAGGTTGCTGTCTTATTTGACGATGTAGAACTCGTCTTCCAACTCTATGATGGTCAAAACCCCCGCTCTGTTTAGTTATGGTGGCGTATCAGGATGTCAGATCCAATGAGACGTAATAGAGTGAACTTACAGAAACAGAAAAATGATCTGCGTATTAAGCAAATTTTGAGCATTTTAACTTGCGCTGTGCACCTTTCACCGGTGAAAACACAGGGGTCATAGTGGCAGAGTGGTTAATCTACAATGATTCAGAGTGATTGAATCTGCTCCTCTGGGTTTTTAAAGTTCACTCACCTTCACCAAACTTCAGCTCAAATTTGGGAGAAACTTGTGTTTTCTTTATGCCAAGAAGACAATCAGCTTTGGTGAGTGATGTCCTTTCAGAGAGTCCAGAAGCCCTCAGATCCCTCAGGTCATTAGAGCTTTGAGACCTGTGAACTGTGCTACTGCAGCTGTCCTCAGAAGTGCGCTGGTCCTGTTAATCTAATTACCCCCTCCTCCCCCGTCCTCCCTCCGGCCAGACTGGTCCCCGAGAGACTCAAACGGACAAAATGACTTAAGACAGATAAATAATAAGCTAAAAAAGTCCAAACTCTATTAAAACTTATATTTTTCTGTTTCTGTTTAGTTCACACCTGTTTAACACACACATTATTTTTCTTCTTCTCTCAAACTGTAAACACTCTGTTCCACCTCGTCATGTCATTAAGTGGTGATACAGGAAGTGCTCCACTGTGTTTTTAAACTCCACACACTTTGGCTGGGATTGCCAATCTCTTCTGAACTACACGTAAAAAACTGTTAAGTGGAGTGAGAGTGACGTCATCCACAGCGTTCAGCTCCAAATGAAGCTCATGGAGCCAATTACAGCGGCAAATTTAAGACCAAGTTTCATATTTTCGATTTCTATGGGTGGAACAGAGCATTTTGAGCTGTGGAGATGTAGACAGATAAATAATGGGCTACTCAAACATGTGAATGAAACAAAACACAACTCCAGGTCTGTGTTTGATAATGTAACAGCGTTATAACTTGATTTAAAGCTCACAAGAGTCACTTTTGTGCATTGTAGATGATAAAATGCTAAATGTTTCTCTTCCACTGCTCATGTGTTGGTGATAAACTTCCTGTAGTAACTTGGCTGTTTCTCGAGTTGTTTCTCGAGTTGTTCCATTTTATTTTTAAACTTTTTCAGCTGCTTTCGTGTCCTCTCGGCCCAAACCTTTCCCGGTCTCAGATCTTTGACCCTTTGTTTGTAAATGAGTGCTCCACCTTTTGCCTGATTATAAACGTATTGCTGTTACTTCTGTCTTATGTTTTTTAACGATGAATTTAAATAGCACGGACATTTTACCTGAGACTTTGTTGTAATGTTTGGACAGTGTTTTAATAAGAATTGTGGTGTTTTGTAGCAGGGTTTCGTGCTCAAACTTGACTGCAAACTTGGAGTAAACTTGAAGCTGATGTAACATCCTCTGGGTTTCGTTGTATTGTTCAGCTCTGTATTCTGTATTATTCCCTGGGCTCTTCGTATTAGATCATGTTTGTTATTGACTTTTGTTACTGTATCTCCTCCATCTCCCCCCTTCTCGCGCTCTCTCACCCTCCTCTTCTGTCCTCCTTTTCCTCTACCTTCTCTCCCTTCCTCCTCTTACCTCCTCCCCTTCTCTCTCCTTCTCTCCCTCATGTCCTCTTTGAATCCATGTTTTTCCCTGTTATAGTTTCTTGTGTCCTTTAGGTGTTCAGTCTTCTCCTTTGGGGTTAATTATGAGCTCAACGGACACGGCTCATACAGGAGTGATCTAACAAACACTTCCTAGGACAGCCAGGGAGGGGCGCTGTTTGACACTGTACAATCAGACACTATAGTTTGTTCTATATACCATCCCTGTGGAGTGCAGTAAAAGTTCAAACTCGATTTTGATACTAAGGAATAGACTGGATACCTGAGACCGATACTCTGATAATGATAAACTTTCTTTAGAGAATAAGATGTGATTTCCAACATTAAATGGTAGTACTTTAGTTTATATTCCCACGTGGCCTTATATCTGTGTAATCTGATCCTGCCTGGAGTACCCAGTCACAAGGAGAACATGCAAAACTCCCACAGAAAAGCCCCACCAGTTGGAAATTGAACCTAGAACCTTTTGAGGTGAGAACATACACTGTGTATATAAATGGACATAGCTAACCCGCTAGCCGCTGCGTTCCAAGTGACTCTGGCTCCAATTCTCTTTCTATGTAACTGCTGCTGTCAGACTAATCATTTTGGTCTTAAAATGTACATATAAACCCACTCTACATGATCTCAGAGTTTTTATTTCAGAATTTTTTCCCTAATCAAAATATTGATCAACATTAATAACACACCAACCCGGTGCCTGCTTTCCTTTTCCCTTCCCGCTAGCGTTGGCAACAGGTTGATTGACAGCCTTGTTGCTAAGCTGCTAAGACCCACCCCCCGCCAAACCAGCTTTGCAGGTGGAAGGGGTTGTGTAACTTCACCAACCTCGCTCCTGACTGGCTCTTTAGTTTTGCGTTTGGATTTCCAAATATGGTCCCTGGTGCAGATTAGCTGCTATAACTGCTAGCCTCGATGAGGTGCATTCGTAGCCGAGCGCTTTGGGTGACGTCACACTCCCTCAGTCCCCGTCTTTATCCAGTCTGCGGGTGGGAGCGCTGTCACCCTGCTGCGTAAAAGACCTGGTCATTACTTAGATTGAAACAAATTTCACAGGAATCCCCAAAGAATCTTTATTCATAAACTTTAATTCTTTCTGTGACATAAAAACACACAGAGACAAAGTGAAATGTGGCTCATTTAAACAGAATGATGAGGTCATAACTCCACACCACAGTAATCCTACATTTCCCATGATGCCTGGCGGTTCATTAAAAGATTTAATGTTTTAATTCTAAAGTCGCTCTCTTCAGGTTAAAATGCAGACGATAGATTAGACTGCTAACACAGTTAAAATATAAGATTTTTACAAAAAAAAAATTGTCTTTTTATAGTTTTATAAATTTGGTGAGGTTTATAGTTTCATTCCTGGTTGGACATAAACAGCAGATGTGACATACGTAGAGGTGATACTATAATGTAAACAAGTATAATTTAAATAAGGGTCTTGAAGATGAGACACAATAGTTCGGATTAGGCTCAAACAAATAAAAGAACAGCTTTATTTAGTGTGTGTTGGTGGCAGTGGGATTCTGTTTACAACTCACAAATACTTCTGTATTTTTGTACTTTTCTTCACAAACTGACACTGAACTAATGTAAAACTATGACAAATTTAGCACAGGTTCTATCCATAGACTGTATATGTAAATGGACTGAGCTAACATGCTAGCCACCGCGTTCCAAATTGGGAGTGATCATGGGCGCACGTCCGACTCCGTCCACTCTGGCTCCAGTTCACTTTACATTAGAAAACTGTCCTCTCTGTACCTGCTGCTGTCAGACTCGTCATTTTGGTCTTACAATGTTTGTATTAACCTGCTCTACATGATCCTGGTATTTTTTTTTCTTTAAATTAAGATATGAACATTAAAAAAAAAGACAAATCAGGTGCTTTCTTTCCCAGAGGTCGGTCCTGCTAGCTTTCGCAACAGGTTTGATTGACAGCGTTGCTAAGCAGCCGCTCCCTGCTAAACCTGTGGTGCAGGCGGGAAGGGGTGTCACTTTCCATAGCCTGGCTCTGGATTGGCTCTTTGGTTGCTATGATACGTGCAATCGGAACTCTGGAGCAGTTATAGGGGCCAATTTGGAGCAGTCTTGAGTTTTATTTGACTGGAACCAAATGCTGTGGGTCACACTCACATAGTCCACTTCTTTATGCAGTCTATGGGTCTATCCAAAAAACAAATTAGAAAAATGTATGAATCGGTCAAATGCACTTTCAGTTTGTATTCCTCATGATTCTGTTCAAACCAGTGACTGTGGCTCAAACTCGAGAAGATATTTAGTGCGACACGCATCACTCCATCATAACAAAACTGTGAAAGAAAAGTGCCTGTTTCAACAGCTTCATGCTCTCCATCCAAACACAAATAATACAAAAATCACACCTACACGTTAGAAAAGTAAACACATTGTTCTGACAGCAAGTGGCACTAGCATAACTGTAGCATGTAGTGGACAGCTACTGTTAGTACTCATTGATTTATACAAATTTTGTTGTTTCCCCTCTGCCTTTGTGTCTGGTACATCATAAGTCCTACGTCGGTGTTTGCTGTGGTTGTGGTGGAACTGTGGGAAACAGCAGATATTCTCCATTTAAATAAAACATTTCAGTTTCTTCAGATGTGCAGCAGATCTGACTCTTTGACGTGGCACCCTGTTCAGGTGGGTGAAGACTCCCTGCTTGGAGGAGTTTCAGGGTCTTTTGGAGGAGTTTCAGGGTCTTTTTCCCGAGTGAGGGGAGGATGGAGGTGAGATTGACAGTTGGATTGTTGCAGTCACTGTATCAGACTGTTGAGGTGAAGCTCTTGTTTTACAGGGCAGTCTATATTCCTACCTTAACCTATGGTCCTAGTTTGGTCCTAGTTAAGTCCTGGTTTAGTCCTGGTTTAGATCTCTATTCCTACCCTCACCTGTGGTCAGGAGCTTTGGGTAATGACCAAACGACAAGATGGCAGATGCAAACATTTAAATGTTTCCTCCGCAGGGTGGTTAGGTGCTCCCTTACAGATAGGGTGAAGAGCTCAGTCACACGGGAGGAGCTCAGACTAGAACCGCTGCCCCTCCACATGGAGAGGAGGTGGCTTAAGGTATCTAGGTCTTTTGGACACCTCTTGTTCATGTCCCACTGGGAGGAGGCCCCAGGGAAGGTCCAGGACACACTGGACTATGTTTCTTAGCTGGCCTTGGGGAGGAGCTAGAGGAAGTGTGTGAGGAGAGGGATGTCTGGACATCCAGTCTTAGACTGCTGCCCTTTGTTCTGGCCCTGAATAAAGATGGATGGGACGAGACAGGCCGACAGTGGGTCGCTTTGAGTCCTTGAATAGTTACAGCAGTAGTAGTAGTAGTACTAGTAGTCTTTGTTCATATACTCTTAAGCTCTCAGTTATCATTCCAGATGCTAAACTGTGACTATAAACTAAAACTAGCTTGTGCAGTTTATGGACCTGTGTGTTGTGTATTATTTGTGCTGCAAAGGTCTGCCGCCTCTACTCCTGTAGGTATTGAATTGTTGAAGTACATTACAAATTAACATTCGCCTTTCACATTTTTGCACAGCTTCTGGATTAAGGAGCATCAGATGAGGACCAGCGAAAACTTTGGCCACAAGTGTTATTGTTTTCACATACATGGAAACTCTTGCCCATGTGGCATCAGAATCAGGGACATGATGCACATCATGCCTCTGCTAGGGCCCTGTACAATACAGTGACTCCACTTTAGAATGTGGGACAGATGTTTGAAAGCCCACTTTGATGGACCGCTGCTGTGGAGCGCTCCGGGTTTGTGTGAGACTTGTGGAAATCAGGGCTAAAATGTCACTCCACTGAGGCAAAACTGCACTGCTAGAAATGGCACCAAGTTTTTGCTCCACTTTTAGGGTGTAGTAGTTGCAGCAGTAGTCGGTAGTAGCACTGGTAGTAGTATTTGTTCATATATGAGTACACGAAGACCATGATGAAGAATTGGGCAGTAGTAGTAGCTGTTGTAGTAATAGTAATAGATGTAGTAGTAGTAACACTCCTAATATTCTTTCCCAGTGTCAGTACACCCATGATGAAGACCATGATGAAACCTTTGGTTGTTGCAGTAGAAGTTGTAGTAGTTGACTTCATATACTCTTTCCAAGTATAAGTACACTCATGACAAAGACCATGATGAAGAAGATCCACATTAGTGCCCTGTCCAGGACTTTGGCCACTTTCCTCCAGTCTCCAATGAGCGTCTGCGCATCTCTCTGCTCTTGGAACGATGTGGCGATGGAGGTCACATCGCCACGGAGACGCCCCCATGCTGCGTCACCACGGAGACGGCATCCACAGCTGTCTCCATGGAAACCCAAACCAAGGTGGCGGCAGCAACAGTGACAGCAAACACAACCCACAGCGACATCTTGAAGTTTGTCACTTTTTCCAACAAATTCCAATTGTTTCCTAAGTTTTTCCATTTGAATTTCATCCCTGGAATCATCAGAATAATTAAAATCTTTGTATTTACTCCTAACTCCTCCAGCAACGCACTCCGAAGACGACTTTCTGAACACTTTTGTTTTTGGAACTGATTTGTCTTTCTCAATTTCAACATGCAGTATCCCATGCCCATCGTCTGACCCAGGTCTCACTCTGATTAACTTCACTGCATCGCCACTTTCTCCATTTCGTTCCATAGTTGCCTCAACTTTAACCTGCTCATCTCCTCTGCTCACATCTTCTCTCTCTTCCTGAAACTTTGTGGCTACCATTTTGACCACGGTCTGTCCTCCATTTTGTGTCCCCCACTCTCTCGCCTCTTCCTCATCTGTCACTGCACAATTTGTGTCACTTGTCTCTTTAAATCCTGTTTTTTGAAGCTCAAATTCTTCTTTTGGTCCACCATTTTGTCCCTGCATGTCTTCCCTGTCGCAGATCGCATTGTTCCTTATTTCTGGTGGTCTCAAAATGGCGTCCCTGGTTTGACTGAGGTTCTGTACTCTGCGGGCGCAGATCGGTTTGGCGTTTTCTGAATTGTCGATTGTTACTGAAAGTTCCTCACATTTTAAACCTGAGTGATCGTCGCCATTAACGTCCCAGCTGTGAGCGAACTCTGCTGCCTGAGAGAAAGAGGAAGGGTTTATACATTTGATCTGGTTGATCCTGGTTTAGTCCTGGTTCAGTCCTGGTTTATTCCTGATTTATTTCTGGTCTAGTCCTGGCTTGAAACTAATTTAGCCCTAGTTCAGTCCTGATTTAGTTCAGGATTAGTACTGGTTTAATCTTGGTTTAGTCCTGGTTAAGGCCTTGTTTAGTCCTGGTTTGGTCCTGGTTTGATCCTAGTTTAGTACCTGGCTCTCCTGGGTCTCTCTGGTGCAGGTCTCTCCCAGCTCGTAGACCAGGCAGACCCGGTTCAGGTACTTGAGGACCAGGACTCGGACCCAGTCTGGGACCGGTCTGGCCTCAGGTCCACAGTGATGAAGGTTCATGATGAAGATGGTCAAAGCCGTTGATGCTGTCACCATTGTCATCGTTGCTATGTAGTATTTACCTGGAACACAAAACCATGACTAGATCAGAACTAAGCCAGGATTAAACAAGGGCTATACCAGGACTTGACCATGACTGAACCATGTACAGAATCAAGACTAAAACAAGACTAAAGCAGGACTACAAAAGGACTAGACAAGGACTCAACCAGGCCTAGAACAGGTCTAAACCAGGACTAAGCTAGGACTAAACAAGGACCAAACCAGCACTAAGGAAGGACTAGACCAGAAATAGACCAAGACTGAATCAGGAATGAACCAGAATTTGACTAGGACTAAACAAGGACTGAACCAGGACTAGACCAGTACTAAACCAGGACTGAACCAGATTTAAACTAGGTCTCCCTCAGCCCTCTTTCTCTCACCAATCAGAGGAACGCTTTCAGATGGGGGCATGCTCTCTGCCACCAGCAGCTGAAACACGGTGAGTGCCAGGAGGACCGTGACGCCTAAGGACACCTTCTCCCCACTCTCAGCCGGCAGGTAAAAGCCCAAAGGAGCCAAGAAGGAGATCATCATGCAGGGGAGCAGAAGGTTAAAGATGTAGAAGGAGGCTCGACGTTTGAGCTGCAGCGTGAACGTGATGTCCGGGTACGGGTCCGAGCAGCAGCCGTACAGGATCACGTTCTTCTTAGCAGGCATGCCCAGAACCTGTGAGAAGATACAAGAACAGAACCAGGACTCAGTCAGGACTGAACCAGGACTAAACTAGAACCTGAGAGATGAATCAAGAATATAACTAGGACTGAACTAGAACCTGAGAGAAGATGCAACATAACCAGGACTGAGCCAGGAGTAAATAGGAATGAACTAGGACTGAACCAAGATCTGAGAGAAGATACAAGACCATAACTAGGACTGAACTAGAACCTGAGAAGATACAAGAACATAACCAGGACTCAACCAGGATTGAGCCATGACTAAACCAGGACTGAACCAGGGCTAAGCAAGGACTAAACCAGGGCCTGAAAGAAGATATGAGAACATAACCAGGACTGAGCCAAGACTAAACCAGAACAGGACTGAGCCAGGACCTAAGAGAAGAACTAGGACTTAAATTTGTCTGACACATCAAGTTGATGTTCTCACCTCCCTCTCCTCTCTTGTCTCTGTTCATCTGCCGATCCTCACCTGTCTTTCCTCACCTGCCGGTCCTCACCTGCCATTCTACGTTGGGCACGAGGTCAGCCAGGTCGGCGGTGTCCAGCTCGATGTTCAGGTCCATTTGGTTTCCATTGTGAGTCCAGGAGCCGAAGGTCAAGACACACTGCTGCAGGTCGAAGGGGAAGAACGCCACGTCTACCGAGCAAGAAGACTTCGTAATGCTTGGCTGGTCCCATGTCACCTGACCGTCACTACGCAACGCCACATTTGTCTCCATGGAGCTTGAGAACTCATCATCAGCGCTAAAACATGGACCAAAAATGTGAGGATTTAAACCTGTACTGTTGTAAAAGTACTGTTGGTTCCAAATAATATTACGAAAGGACTACAAAATTAAAAAGTCTGGCTAGACCTAGTTTAGACCTGAAATAGTGCTGTTGTAGACCTGGTTAAGACCTGAAATAATCCTGTTTTTGACATGGTTGTTGTAGACCTGGTTTAGATCTCAAATAGTCCTGTTATAGACCTAATTTAGAACTGCAATAGTCCTGTTATGGGCCTGCAGTAGTTCTGTTATAGACCTGGTTTAGATCTAGAACAGTTTCTTGGATGAGTTTGTCAAGGAGAAATAAAACAAAGTGTAATAAAAGTTTGAACATGTGATGAGCGAGGGTAGACTCCGCTGTGGAGTCATTGTTTTTGGCGGCTGCGCTGATTGGTGGTTGGTCTGATTGACTTAAACTAGAAAAGGGGAGGAGTCAAGAGGAGGAGTCTGGGGAGAGGGAGGACGGAGAAAGCATCTCGGGAGGGGGAGACCTGTTGTACAGCACGATGTCAGGCTTCCACACGTAACGGCTCGGGATACTGATGGAGTCGAGTCCGTCGTAAGCGTCTTTGGACCAGGTCAGAAATGAGTCCATCCAAACCTGCCGCACCCACAGGTACAGGGTCAGAATCTGGTTCCTCTCATCCTGGAACACATAGGAAGGGCATCTGACATTAACTTGATACACAGAAGGCATCTGACACACAGGGTTGCGGGAGGGTGTTACCATATCGATGATCTGTGACAGCGTGACTTGCAGCGTGACGTTGATGGCGTGTTCCGTGTTGTCGACAGGACGCAGAGCACTCGTGTAGTTCACAAACAGGTCTCTGAAAAGCTGCTGAGCATAGCGCCCCCTGGCTGCCAGACACACTGCAACACAACACACATGTGCTACTCCTACTGCTACTACAACTACTGCTGAAATGACAGTCTAGTGTTTCTGCATATGTGCTTCTGCTCTACTGCTGAGCCAAGAGGAGCTCACGTAGCATGATTCAGACTTTTAAATCAGCCATATAGTGCTTTTGTGTCTCTATAGTGATGATCTCTGACACCTGTGGATCATTATGTTACAATTTACACATTTTAAAGCTCAAAATTCATTGCGTGCATTTGACCCGCCTTTAAAATCCGGGTCAAGAGTACCTATGTATTTGTTCATGTTTTGGGTTGATGAGGAAACCAGACACAGGCAGAACATGCAAACTCCACACAGACACTGGGAGAACATGCAGATTCTCCACAGAAAAGCCTCAGACCGCGCAGGAGCAGGAGTCAAACCTGGGGCCGTCCTTCTGTGAGAAGACGAGGCTAACCACTCTGCCACTGTGCACAGCCCAAAAGAAGCAGCTCTATTCACCAAGAGACCCTGCACAAGACCTGTTATAGACCTGGTTTAGACCTGGTTTAGACCTGTTATAGACCTGTTATAGACCTGTTATAGACCTGGTATAGACCTGGTTTAGATCTAGAAATATTTTCTTTTCTCTTAAGAATAATAAAAGTCTGAACATGTGATGAGTGAGGGCAGGTCCAGGGGGCGCTGTGGAGCTGTTGTTTTTGGAGGGACATAGCGTCCTGCAGCAGAGACATGTCTCTATATAAGGAAGTGTCCTTTAGGTGGACATTACTCACCGGGAGACAGGGACAGGACTCAAGGACAGGGGGAGGGGGGGCGCACAAAATAAGGACACGAGGAGGGGGTGAAGTAGAGGAGATGTAGGAGGTAGGGCTTAGGAGGTAGGATGTAGGAGATGAGAGTTAGGAGATTGGTGTTAGGATGTAGGAGTTAGGAAATAGGAGTTAGAAGAGGAAACATTTTTTACAGCGAGTGTGAAAAGACAAACATCATCAAGAGCCTGACAAAGACCAGCTGGACCTCATCAAGACCGGGACCTAATGTAGACCGAGTTTAGACCTAATGTAGACCAGGTTTAGACCGAATGTGGACTGAGTGTAGACCTAATGTAGACCGGGTTTAGACCTAATGTGGACTGAGTGTAGACCTAATGTAGACCGGGTTTAGACCTAATGTGGACTGAGTGTAGACCTAATGTAGACCGGGTTTAGACCTGACGCAGACGGGGTTTAGATATGAGAGTCCATCAAGACCAGGGACTGAATCAGTTACTTGTCCTGACTCAGTCCTGGCTCAGTCCTGGTTTAGTCCTGGTCTTCATCAGAGTCTAAACTAAACTTTAATGAGACTTTATGAGACACATAAAATGTGTCAGATTTGTTAGAACCACAGAGATGAACAGAGGGAGAGGAGAGAAGGACAAAAGGAAGAGAGGAGAAAAGGGAGGAAGAGAGGAGAGGAGAAAAGGGAGGAAGAGAGGAGAGAAGGACAAAAGGAAGAGAGGAGAGAAGGACAAAAGGAAGAGAAGGAGGAAGCGAGGCCTTTCTGTGTAGAGTTTGCATATTCTCCCTGTGATCTGGGGATGGGTCCCACTGCTCCTGACAGGAGGAAAGGGGGGATAAGGAGGAGGGAGGGTTAGGACCAGAACATTTTTGTCATTTCTAAAACTCACAAATATGATGAGGAGGGTCTAAACGACAAAACCAAAATGATAAAGATGAGGATAGAGAGGAGAGGGGGCAAGGACACCAGCTGCACTCTTGTTTCATTTTATTGTTTTGAAAAGGCTATATTCATCAAAAACAACATATTAACATATTTTGTAAGTTTCACCCTTTTTTCTTCAGTCACTCCCCCTTCAGAGCCCTGTCACAACACACTCCTATCAATGAAACTACCAGCTGTGTCAGGCTGTATTGTATGGTTTTGTATCATGTTTTTGTGGTGAATTGTCATGTGGGAGCGTGGGTGATGTGGGCTCGTGGACAGAGCTTCGTACAGGCTCGTACTACTAACCATGAGGAGGGTTTGAATAGGGCCCAGGAGAGATCTCTAGATTTCTCATGCAAAATGTTAAGAGATTTTAGATCCATCCGTGCATGCTTAAGACCTCCCCTTTAAACTGTAGCCAGGTTTGTGGAGGCAGTTTGAGTCTGAGGAGGAAGGCTTTAAAAGGAGCACTTCTGGAGCACCACCTGATGATGTCACCAGGTGTTGTGAGCTGTGCAGATGAATCATTCTTTCTTAAACTCAGAGGCGAGAGAGGAGTTCAGTGTTTACACCTGAGCCTGAGTCTGTTTAACTTTTGTCACTAATGCAAAAACACTCAGAACAGAAGAGGAGCCTGTCTCTGTTTCTGTGTCTGACAATCCCCCCATCCTCCCTCTCTCCCTCTGTCTCTCTCTCTGTCTGTCTGTCTCTCTCTCTCTCTCTGTGTTTCTCTATCTGTCTCTATCGATACAAAAAAATGTCCCATTCACAGGACAGAAATGCATCTTTGCTGAATATATTTAGAATGATCTTGCGCTGTATTCACAAGTATAAGACACAGACTAGTGCACACCCTTGGACCACTATGGAACCTCTCGGAACGACTGAGGGATTACACGGATATACGGCCACATGGGAATAGAACACGAAGTACTACCATTTACATCACAGTATATTGCCTAAAGAGTGTTTTTATTATCCGTGTCGAATCAGAATCCGTATCAAGTCTATTCCTTACTATCAAAATTGAGTTCGAGTTCCTGCTCAGCGGTTTGTAAAAATCCCTTGTAACACCTGCTTTCTTCCTTGTGAGTAAGCTCGCCTCTCCACATATCTGACCTGTAACTTTGGTATGTAGCATCACCAGTGTGTTTCCCTGATTAGTTTAATACCATACTGTGAAACATTTTGTGTAAAGCAGTAACAGCAGGAAACAAGCAGGTCCATTAGAAATGTTATGTACTGTAGCTTTTTTCCGGCGGTGACACAAGGAGCTTTAGCTTCAAAAAATAAATATATGCACAGATGATTTTATATCGTAAAACTTTGTCAAACTGACCTGAAGACGAGATCAACAGCAGAAAGACCAAAGAGGGTCCAAGACACTTCACCATCCTGTAGACCTGGTTTAGTCCTGGGTCAGCCCTGATTTAGTCCTGGTTTAGTCCTGTTCAGTCCTGGTTTAGTTCTGGGTTTCCTCTGAAATGCGCTGGTTGGAGTGTGTAGAGGAATGAGAGAGAGAGGGAGGAGCTTCAGCTACAGCCTGGACCTGGTTTCTATTTGGATTAGTCCTGGTTTAGTTCTGGTTGACTCCTGGTTTAGTCCTGGTTTCGTTCTGGTTTAGTCTTGCTTAGTTCTGGTTTGGACCAACTGAGGCATGTTTGTCTAAACTACAGGGTTAGTAGCTTTTATGCAGAATGCAGGCACAGGGAGGGCATCTGACACACAGGAGGGCCTCTTAACACACACGGGGAGGGCATCTGACATACTATAAATTATGTGTGAATCTGCTTTGAGAGCTGTTGGGGTGAGACATTCACAAATGTGGCATAAACAACAGCGTGCGATGGTTTGATTCCCACCTCTGACGTTACGTCTTCGAGCAACACACTTCACCCATAGCCATACAGGACCACTGTGGAACAGGCGTGGGGCAGACAAGGACAATCTGTATTTTATACATCCAAATCCACATTCAATTAACCCACTCACCTTTAAATCCTACAGAGGACTCAGGAGAGAGGAGATGAGAGAGGAGACGAGGAGACAAGGACTCAATAGAGGAGACAAGAGAGGAGACAAGGACACAATAGAAGAGACGAGGAAAGGAGCGGAGACAAGAGAGGAGACGAGGAGACAAGGACACAATAGAGATGAGGAGACGAAACAATAGAGGAGACGAGGAGAGAAGGACACAAGAGAGGAGACAAGGAGATAAGAGAAGTCCAGAAAGCGAGAGAGAGAAAGCGAGAGAGGAGACGAAAGAGACAAGGACATGAGAGAGGAGTCCAGCAGACGAGAGAGAAGACAAAAGGAAACAAAAGAGGAGACGAGGAGGCAATAATGCAAACTAACCATAGACTGTATATATACACTCACCTGAAGGATTATTAGGAACACCACACTAATACGGTGTTTGACCTTTCGCCTTCAGAACTGCCTTAATTCTACATGGCATTGATTCAACGAGGTGCTGATTCATTCTTTAGAAATGTTGGCCCATATTGAGGAGCATCTTGCAGATGATGGAGATTTGTGGGATGCACATCCAGGGCATGAAGCTCCCGTTCCACCACATCCCAAAGATGCTCTATCGGGTTGAGATCTGGTGACTGTGGGGGCCATTGTAGTTCAGTGAACTCATCGTCATGTTCAAGAAACCAATTTGAAATGATTGGAGCTTTATGACATGGTGCATTATCCTGCTGGAAGTAGACATCAGAGGATGGGTACATGGTGGTCATGAAGGGATGGACATGGTCAGAAACAATGTTCAGGTCACCCGTGGCATTTTAACGATGCCCAGTTGGCACTAAGGGACCTAAACTGTGCCAAGAAAACATCCCCCACACCATTACACCACCACCACCACCTGCACAGTGGTAACAAGGCATGATGGATCCATGTTCTCATTCTGTTTACGCCAAATTCTGACTCTACCATTTGAATGTCTCAACAGAAATCGAGACTCATCAGACCAGGCAACATTTTTCCAGTCTTCAACTGTCCAATTTTGGTGAGCTCGTGCAAATTGTAGCCTCTTTCCTATTTGTGGTGGAGATGAGTGGTACCCAGTGGGGTCTTCTGCTGTTGTAGCTCATCTGCCTCAAGGTTGTGCGTGTTGTGGCTTCACAAATGCTTTGCTGCATTCCTCGGTTGTAACGAGTGGTTATTTCAGTCAACGTTGCTCTTCTATCAGCTTGAATCACTCGCCCTATTCTCCTCTGACCACTAGCATCAACAAGGCATTTTCGCCCACAGGACTGACACATACTGGATGTTTTTCCCTTTTCACACCATTCTTTGTAAACCCTAGAAATGGTTGTGCGGAGCTCCTCTCCTCAAAAAGAGCATTATTTTTCTTGGACATGTTGTGGATGGACAGATGATCACCTGAATGGGTATAATTGTCAAGATTCAAGTTTTTCCCTGTGTTTCTGCGCTGTCTCCCCCTTCCTTCTGTGCCTGTGTGCCTGCAGCTGGGCAGAGTCTGGCACCACCTTCACCAATGGTCAACACTCACTACTCACCTTTTAGCCCATAAGCAATCAAGCTTCAACCTCTGGAATACAATAGCTCTGCTCATTTCTCCACACGCTGACAGATTGTCAGTTTGTCCTCTGATGTTATTGTAATTGCTTGGCCCACTTCACTTCATAGTGTTATTCGGAGTACTCAGTTGTTTTTCTTGTCTTCTTCAAATTTTGTTTTTGTGGACCCAGCCTCCAACCCATCTCTCAGCTTCCACTATGCATTTTTGTTGTCATAAATCCTGTTAATTTTTGAGTCTCGTGTCTACATCCTTTGATCTATCAGTCACTACGACAATAACTGTAGACCATATATACGATGCCTGGCAAAAAAAAAAAAAAAAGTCACCACCTGGATTTAACTAAGCCAGTAGGTACGGGCCTCCTCTTGGATAATTACTGCATGGGTCTTTCAGGTGGCAACAAGTTATTTAACTCCAACTGGTGTAATGAGTTGCCTCTCATTTCTTAAACAACCATGTCGAAAAACACATCCCGTGGTCTTTGAAAAGATGTTAGTCTGTTTGAGTGGGGATCCATCGTCTTTGAGGAAGAAATGTGGCCAGAAAAAAATCCTGAATGATCGCGATCGGCGATCACTCAAACACTTGGTGAATTCAAATCAAAGGAAAACAACAGTAGAACTCAGTGCTATGTTCAATAGTGAAAGTAAGAGCATTTCCACACGCACAATGCAAAGGGAACTCAAGGGATTGGGGATTTAAAGGTCCTATATTAATGTTACCTTTTCAAAAACAGACCTGGAGTTGAGTTTTGTTTCATTTACACGTTTGCGTAACTCTTTATTATTAGTCTGTAACATCTCCAAAGATCAACATGCTCTCTTCCGCCTTGTGATGTCATGAAGTGGTAGTTTTGAAACTGCAGGAGACAAGAGAGAAGATGAGAGGAGGTGAGAGGGTAGACAAGGTAATGAGAGGAGATGAGGAGACAATAATGCTTACTAACCGTAGACTATATATAAGTGGACATAGCTTCATCAACTCTGGCTCCAATTCACTTGCCATTGAAAAACTCTGGCTCCTCTGTACCTGCTGCTGTCAGACTCATCACTTTGATCTTAAAATGTTCGTATTAATTCACTCTGCTTGATCCTGGAATTTTTATTTCACGTAAACAGACGAATCACGCACCATTCTCTGAGGCAGCTCCCACTAGCTTTAGCAACAGAATTGATTGACAGCGTTGCTAATCACCGACTCACTGCTAAACCAAAGGTGTGGGCAGGAAGGGGCGTTACCTTTAACAGCCTCATTCCAGACTCAATCTTTGGATTTCCAGCTGCAAGTATCATAGAAACCAAATATGGAACTGGGTTGCAAATTTGTTGCTATTTTTGCTAGCCTGGTTATACCCACAGTCAATGGCTGTCTGACGTCATTTCCGGGTGAGTGCATTCTGTTTTGCGAGTTGTATATCTAGCGTATCTAGCGTCTCTCTCCTGAAATTGTTAATCCACGAATCTTTACAATTTTAAAAAGCAGTTTCTAATATCTACACTAGTGCCTGAATACTTCGCTAAACCACCGAAGTTTCATTCAGCATCTATTGCTCCGCACTTCGTGGATTAATCCCCTCTATCTCTCGGTTCAGCCTGAACTAGCCTAGCCGACTAGCATCATGGCTAAACCTTCCCCCTCTTCTCTCGCTTTTCCCTGCCCTGGTTGCCATATGTGGAGTGATGACCCTGGCTTATTTGATGATGATAGGGACAGTTGCGTTAAGTGTAGTGTAGTGGCAGTCCTACAGGCCAGGGTCTCAGAGTTAGAAACGCGGATCCGCTCATTGGAGGCTCTGACCCCGAGTTACAGTCAGGTAGCAGCAGTAGGGACCGCGGACCGCAGTAGCTTTAGCGTAACTAGTGAGACTAGCCCCCCAGCGCAACCCGTGCAGCCGGGATCAGACCAGGACAGGTTTGTGACGGTTAGAAGAAAGCGTAGGACAGGCCAGGGATACAGGGCTGAGAATAGGACTGTAGCAGACCAGGGACACAGGGTTGAGAGTAGAGAGCTCCCCGTCCAGAACAGGTTTGCTCCCCTGAACTGGACCCGGGACACTTTAGTCATAGGGAGCTCCATAGTCAGGGACGTGGAACTGCCTGCAGCTTCCACGCGGTGTTACCCTGGAGCCAGACTGGGTGACATCGAGGGGAATCTTAGGCTTTTAAAGAAAAGTAAGAATAGGTACCGCCGGATCGTTATACACGCGGGGGGTAACGATACTCGGCGCGGTCAGTCAGAGGTGGTTAAGTTACAGATAGCTGCAGTCTGTCAATTGGCTAAGTCAATGTCGGAGTCCGTGTACTTCTCTGGCCCCCTCCCAACCTATACCAATTGTGAAATGTACAGCCGCTTTTCAGCAGTCAACCAGTGGTTGACCAATTGGTGCCCGCAGAATGGTGTCGTCTTCATAGATAATTGGAGGGCATTTGAGGGGAAGCCTAGGCTTATACGTAGAGACGGCATCCATCCCACGCAGGCTGGCTCCGCCCTGTTAGCTCAGAATATGATTGCTAGTCTAGATTGACCAGGTAAGACTAGCACGCAGAATAGCTCAGGGAAGCACAGTGATAGTGACGTTAGGGAGCAGTTTAGACCAGTGAAGCACAACTCAGTCAGAGGGAACAGCTCCAAACAGACAGAGACTGTGTGTGCCCCACGTGCCCCACGTACAAAAAGCACAAATAAAACACCCCTAAACTCTGACAAGGAAGCTGTCAGATCTCATAACTTAACAAAAATAAATAAATGTGCCGCAAATAAACAAAATGATAAGTGTGTAAAATGTGGACTGCTAAACATCAGGTCTCTTTCCTCCAAATCTCTTTTAATAAATGAACTAATTGGCGACCTTAATATTGATCTGTTAGCCCTAACTGAAACATGGCTTCGGGAAAATGATTATGTTAGACTAAATGAATCTACACCATCAAGTCACATGAACTTTCAGAGTGCCCGGAGCACAGGTGGAGGTGGTGGTGTGGCCGTCATCTCTCATTCTAGTCTAATTCTCAGCCCCAAACCCAACTATACTTACCTCTCCTTTGAAAGCCTCACACTCTCCATTACGTGCCCCAATTGGAAAAACCAAAAAGCTGTTATATTTATAATAATTTATCGACCTCCTGGTCCATATGCCGACTTCCTGACAGAGTTTTCTGATTTCATCTCAAGTTTAGTCTTGAACTGGGAAAGGATTGTTATAGTCGGAGATTTCAACATTCATGTAGATAACGGCAGTGATTGCCTCAGTAATGCTTTTGGTGCACTCCTGGATGGGATCGGTTTCACCCAGAGTGTGAATAAGCCGACTCACTGTCACAATCACACTCTAGATCTCGTTCTAACCTATGGTATTGAGATTAATGATCTAATTGTCCTTCCTCAAAACCCTATACTCTCTGACCATTTCTTAATTACCTTTCAATTTATACTAAAAGACTATCCAGCCCCACAGAAAAAAACTATAATGAAAAGAACATTATCAGATAAATCGGTTACAGAGTTTAAAGAAATTATTGAGCCATTACTGAAAGATATGTCATGTGACAATGGCAATAATTTTAATCCAATTGTCACTGATCAATTGGTTGACAGAACAATGCTCACCTTAAAATCTGCTCTCGATGTTGTAGCTCCGCTAAAACAGAAAAGCATTAAACCAAGACCTCCGGCTCCATGGTACACGTTACAGCTCAGGACACTCAAACAACATGTAAGACGCACAGAGAAGCTTTGGCGCCGCTCGCGCTCTGAGCAGTCTCTGAAGGCATGGAAGCTCTGCCTGCTCACTTATAAGGCCGCTCTGCGGAAAGCCCGAACTAGATACTATTCAAATCTAATAGAAGTAAACAAAAATAACCCCAGATTTTTGTTCAGCACTGTAGCCAGGCTGACAAACTCCCACACTGCTAATGAGTCTCTTATCCCCTCGAACATTAGTTGTGACTTTCTTCACTTCTTTGATTACAAAATCACAACCATTAGAGACAAAATTAACAAAGCTACTCCAAAAATCAGCTCTGAGCAAATCCAGTCTGTAATGCCAATATCCCATATGGACCCTCTAATAATATTAGATAAATTTACTCCTGTTGATGAGGTGGAGATTACCTCAGTCATCATGTCGTCAAAACCATCAACCTGTTTGCTCGACCCTATTCCAATCAGACTCCTCAAAGAAGCCCTCCCCCTAATAATAGATTCCATCCATAACATATTAAATATGTCGTTAGAAAATGGCTACGTTCCTCAGTCCTTTAAGTATGCTGTGATTAAACCCCTTTTGAAAAAACCTAACCTAAATCCTGATGAATTAGTCAACTATAGACCTATCTCTAATCTTCCCTTCCTCTCAAAAATTCTAGAACGAGTTGTGGTGAAACAGCTCTGCCGCCACCTGCAGGACAATAATATATTTGAAAAATTTCAATCTGGATTCAGAGCTCACCACAGCACAGAGACTGCACTGCTTAAAGTAACAAATGATTTACTACTAGCTGCTGATAACGGGCTGGCTTCAGTCCTGGTCCTACTGGACCTCAGTGCAGCGTTTGACACCATTGATCACAACATTCTACTGCAGAGATTAGAATGTGACATTGGAATCAGAGGGACCGCCCTCAAATGGTTTAAATCCTATCTATCAGATAGGTACCAGTTTGTTAGTATAAACCAGAGCACCTCTCCCTGTTCTAAAGTAGCCTGTGGTGTTCCACAAGGATCTGTGCTTGGTCCAATCCTATTTACTCTGTATATGTTGCCATTGGGTAACATTATCAGAAAACATGGCATTAATTTTCACTGCTACGCTGATGACACTCAGCTGTACTTATCAATGAAACCAAATCAGACTGATCAAATAGATAAACTCAGTGCCTGTGTGAAGGACATCAAAACCTGGATGACCTTGAATTACCTGCTCTTAAATCCTGAAAAAACAGAGGTCATTGTCGTTGGTCCCAAAGGTCAAAGAGATTCTCTGTCAGACCAGATAATCTCACTCGACAATGTGAATATAGCTTCTAGCCCTACTGTAAAAAATCTTGGAGTCCTATTTGATCAAAATCTCTCATTCACAGCCCATATAAACCTAGCTTGTAAAACCGCATACTTTCACCTGCGAAATATAACTAAAATTAGAAATATTTTACCTAAAAACGATGCTGAAAAACTCATCCATGCATTTGTTACTTCCAGACTTGATTACTGTAATTCTCTGCTCGCCGCCTGCCCCAAAAGTACTATAAGGAGCCTCCAGTTGGTCCAAAATGCAGCGGCCAGAGTCCTAACAGGAACTAAAAGAAGAGACCACATCAGTCCTGTACTAAAATATCTGCACTGGCTTCCTGTCGAGCTTAGAATCAAATTCAAAGTCCTCCTCCTGACATACAAAGCCCTAAACGGTATGGCCCCATCCTATCTGCAAGATGCTATTGTCCCGTACCAGCCAAACAGAGCACTCCGCTCTCAGAATGCAGGACTATTAGTGGTTCCTAGAGTGTCCAAAAGTACAGTGGGAGGGAGAGCATTCAGTTACCAAGCTCCTGTGCTATGGAATCAACTCCCTGCTGATGTTAAACAGGCCCCCACAGTCTCTGTATTTAAGACCAGGCTTAAAACCTTCCTCTTCGGTATAGCGTATGACCAGGTTACTTAGTGAGGGAGTTAGGGTTATTAAAACCCGGGATAAGATAAGCTGCAGTAGGAGTAACTAGCTGGGGGAAGTATGGCAACCTGAGCACTATCCTCTACTTTGCCCTATTTTCTCATCAGCAATGCTATTCACATGTTGTCCCCTGTCCCACTCCCCCTGTGGAGTGTATCTCTTTCAGATGCCCCGATGACAGTTGGATCTCCTCCTTGCCTGGCTCTCCTCCTCCTCGCCCGGCTCTCCTCCTCCTCGTCTGGTCTCCTGGCCGATTTCTTATGTTGTCTGATTTTTCCTGTTGTGTCTGATTTTTCTTGTTGTGTCTGATTCTTCCTGTTGTTTTGTTTTTTGTGTCTTGGCGGCACGGTGACTGAGTGCCATCACTCATGTCTCACAGCAAGAAGGTTGGTTCGATCCCCGGGTCACCAGGCCTTTCTGTGTGGAGTTTTTCATGTTTCTCCCCGTGTCTGGATGGGTTTCCTCCGGGTACTCCGGTTTCCCCCATCAACCAAAACATGAACGCCCTTCGAGACAACTGTTGTTGTGATTTTGGGCGTTACAAAAATAAATGAATTGAATTGAATTGAATGGGTATAGCCATAGTTTGTGGGTATGTAAACTAATGTAAAGTGAATTGGAACCAGAGTTGATGTAGCCGGAAGTGCACCCATGATCGATTCCTGTATGGAATGCGGCAGCTAGCGCGTTAGCCATGTCCATTTATATAAACAGTCTATATTTATAATGTTGTTTACATCCCATAGAAGTAAAATACCCTCATATATAAAATATGATGTAATGTATTTTTTGGACACAGTGAGCGTCGTTGGGAGGGGGCGGTGACGATGGAGCTGTATATAAACCCAGACCACACAGACTCCAGGACTTGACCCAGACTTAAACTGGACTAAAGACAGATTTGAGGATCATGTAAGGTCTTATTGCAAATGTAGATCATTTTGAAAAAATACTTTGTTCTGTTCAGTCCTGGTTATTTTTGGTTTAGTCCTGGTTGAGTTCTGCTTTAGTGCTGCTTCAGACCTGCTTTTTGAGTCCTGATTTAGTTCTGGCTTAGTCCTACTATAGACCTGGTTCTGCTTCAGACCTGGTTTAGATCTAATTAGTCTTGGTTCGAGTCCTGGGTTTATTCTGGTTTAGATCTGGTTTTGTTCAGTCCTGGTTTAGTCCTAGTTTAGTTCTTGGTCAGTTCTGGTTCAGTTATGGTGTAGTCCTGATTCAGTCCTGGTTCAATGCTCATTTAGACCGAATTTGAGTCCTTGCCCCTGCTATGTCCTGACTAAACTTGTTAGACCTGCATAAGACCTGGTTTAGCTTTGTTTAGTCCTGGTTTAGTCTTGCTTTAGTCTTTCATCAGTCTTGGTTTAATACTGGTTTAATTCTGCTTCAGACCTGTTTTTTAGTCTGTGTGGGTGTCACAGGGGATTATTCAAAAACACTCTCTCCTGAAACTGGATCTGCACTGGAACCACTGGTGTCACAACATCAGGGAATATTGAACCTGTTACTGCTCCGTGATGATGACCTGTACTTTGGATGGATAAATTAACTCTTGGTTTTATTCTTATCTCGTGTGTGTGTTACATGTGCTTCTACAGTTAACACATATCCACGTGCATCTTCAGTGTGTGGTCAGTGTATGTGTAATGTGTGTGTAGAGTGTGTTCATTGTGCTCAGTGTGAGCTCACAGATATGTTTAAATCTCCTCAGGTGAATGGAGAACGTGAGCGGGGCTCTGCTGCAGCTGGAGGGCCTGTCCCTGCCTCACTCCTCTGTCCTGCCTGTCTTCTGTTGTATTCTGCTGTCTTATGTCCTCATGATGCTGATGAACCTGGGGAACAGTGTGTTGATCCTGAAGGAGAGGAGCCTGCACCAGCCCATGTACCTGTTGCTGTGTAACCTCTGTATCAATGACATCATCGGGGGCACGCACGTCATCCCGCCGCTACTGTTCAATATGCTGCGAGCGCCGGAAGAGCACCTGATTTCTTACAGCGCCTGTGTCACTCAGGCCTTCGTGTCGCATTTATTTGGGACCACCTCACACACCATCCTGATGATCATGGCGTTCGATCGTTACGTGGCGATCTGTAACCCGCTGCACTACTCCACCATCATGAGCGGCCGCATGCTAGTGAAGCTAATGGCATTTGCGTGGGGTGTGGCCTTGGTACTGGTGAGCGTTCTGATTGGTCTGTCGGTGCGTCTGTCACGTTGTCGCTCCGTGGTCACAAACCCGTACTGTGATAATGCGTCGCTCTTTAAACTGTCGTGTGAGAGTACCCTGATCAACAACGTGTACGGGCTGCTCTTCACGGCGCTGCTGCTGAGCGCCTCCATCGGCTCCACCCTCCTGACCTACCTCAGGATCACTCTGGTGTGTCTGCGCAGACACAGCTCCAGTCTGAACCGCCGCGCCCTGCAGACCTGCTCCACCCACCTGCTGGTGTACCTGCTGCTGCTGCTGAGCGGAGTCGTGGTCATCACTCTGCACCGCTTCCCCGAGTACACGCACCACAGGAAAATGGCCGCTGTCATCCTGTTTACGGGGCCCGGGATGGTGAACCCCATCATCTATGGAGTGCAGTGCAGGGACATACGCTGTGCCTGGGCCCGGCACTGGGCCCGACTCTGGGCCCCAGTCTTCAGGAGGAAATAAAATATAAGAAACAAGTTTTTATATTCTACATCCATGTGTCCTGGTCTTGTTATTAAAAAAAACCTGGATTTATATATAGCCTTAGGTTTTCTGTAACAAAAACTAAAGATTTTAGGGAAGACAGGACAGAGACAGTAAAACAACATTTTTGAGAGCACACAGGTGTTTTTTGATTTTGTGGACCTGGAAACACTGCACATAGTTTACTGTGGCCTCCTGAATGCAGACAGGATCCCTACGTCTTTAGAACCAACAAACCAAACCACACAACAGAAAATCTTCAAGTATCTGAAATTCACAGACACAAGGGACAGTTTATTTCAGCTTATGGATCCTTTTCAGCTCCACAGCAAACACAATGGCGTTTTGATAGTTTTCACTTTCACTCAGCAGACCAAAATTAAACAAGGCATGTTAGTGGCTGTGGTGGGACTGTAGTTTGAGGAACTACACATACAAACACTGGTCTAATATTTTCCTAGCTGTTTCTGACCATGGGCAGTTTAATGCCTCTTCTAGTTTTTGCCAGGGTCATTTTTGCTCACACTGAATGGTTACATTTTGAAAAGAAAAATACAATTTGTGCTCAAATCTTTGTTCCATGTGTGCTCAGCTCTGCCTCCTCCATTCAACACTGGCTCTTCCGGTGCTCTCTTCCTGTGTTTGCTGTGTAGCCATTTGTATTTTTTTATTTTTTATTTTTTTGTGAACATTCTCAAAATACAACATTGATAAAAAACTTTTTATTTGGTAATATTTTCCATTTTTTATAAAAATTATAAAGTTTATTTTTGTTTTGGTATTAAGCTATTACTACATACTAAGGTTCCACTTTGGCCTTGTTGAACAGGGGCTGTTATTAGTGTAACACACCCTGTTGTACATGTGCATAGCGGCCTCTGTCTCAATCACCAAAATCACCTGACTTGCGGTTCCTTATGTCGTCTGCCGTTAGCAGGTGGAGAGGGGACGGCTAATGTGACAAAGGCCATGACTCTCCAACAGAAACAGGAAGCTTTGTGTGGCCCATAGAGCGTATACACTCACCTGAAGGATTATTAGGAACACCAGACTAATACAGTGTTTGACCTTTCGCCTTCAGAACTGCCTTAATTCTACGTGGCATTGATTCAACAAGGTGCTGCATTCCTCGGTTGTAACAAGTCGTTATTTCAGTCAACGTTGCTCTTCTATCAGCTTGAATTACTCGGCCCATTCTCCTCTGACCTCTAGCATCAACAAGGCATTTTCGCCCACAGGACTGCCACATACTGGATGTTTTTCCCTTTTCACACCATTCTTTGTAAACCCTAGAAATGGTTGTGCGTGAAAATCCCAGTAACTGAGCAGATTGTGAAATACTCAGACCGGCCCGTCTGGCACCAACAACCATGCCACGCTCAAAATTGCTTAAAAATTGCTTAAATCACCTTTCTTTCTCATTCAGTTTGGAGTTCAGGAGATTGTCTTGACCAGGACCACACCCCTAAATGCATTGAAGCAACTGCCATGTGATTGGTTGATTAGATAATTGCATTAAGGATAAATTGAACAGGTGTTCCTAATAATCCTTTAGGTGAGTGTATATAAATGGACATAGCTAACTCCCTAGCCACCGCAGTCCAAATAGGAAGTGATCATGGGCACACTTCTGGCTTCATTGACTCTGGGTCCAATTCACTTTACATTGGAAAATTGTTACCCCTAACCTTGGTTTTAAAATGTCCCGCTCTTCATGATTCTGGTATTTTTATTTTGCTATTGTATTGTGTAATTCAGTACATGAACATTAATAATACATAAATCAAGCACCTTCTTTCCCTGAGGTCACTCCCATTAGGCCGCTATAGTAAGAGCCCGCTCTCTTCTAAATCAGTGGTGTGGGCGTGAGGGGGCATTATCGTCAACGGCCTTCCTCCGGATTACCTCTGTGGTTGCTATGATACTCGCAGTCGGAATTCTTAATGGCAGCTTGGCTCTAAATTGGCCCCTACAACTGCTAGTTTTATTGAGCTTCATTTGACTGGAGCCAAACACTGTGGGTGACGTCACACTCTCTTAATCCACTTCCATCCATCCATTTTCTTCCGCTTATCCGGGGCCGGGTCGCGGGGGCAGCAGTCTAAGCAGAGACTCCCAGACTTCCCTCACTCCGGACACGTCCTCCAGCTCCTCCAGTGGAACCCCAAGGCGTTCCCAGGCCAGCCAAGAGACATAGTCCCTCCAGCGTGTCCTAGGTCTTCCCCAGGGCCTCCTCCCGGTGGGACATGCCCAGAACACCTCCCTAGGGAGGCGTCCAGGAGGCATCCTGAGCAGATGCCCGAGCCACCTCAGCTGGCTCCTCTCGACATGTAGGAGCAGCGGCTCTACTCCGAGCTCCTCCAGTGTGACTGAGTTCCTCACCCTATCCCTAAGGGTGCGCCCAGCCACCCTGCAGAGGAAACCCATTTCGGCCGCTTGTTTGCGATCTTTTCCTTTCGGTCATTACCCAAAGCTCATGACCATAGGTGAGGGTAGGAACATAGATTGACCGGTAAATCGAGAGCTTTGCCTTCCGGCTCAGCTCCTTCTTCACCACAACGGACCAATACAGCGACCGCATCACTGCAGATGCTGCACTGATCCGCCTGTCAATCTCACTCTCCATCCTTCCCTCACTCGTGAACAAGACCCTGAGATACTTGAACTCCTCCACTTGAGGCAGAGACTCACCACCCACCCGGAGAGGGCACCACCTTTTTCTGGTCGAGAACCATGGCCTCAGATTTGGAGGAGCTGATTCTCATGCCAGCCACTTCACACTCGGCTGCAAACTGCCCCAGTTCTGCAGGTCCTGGCTCGATGAAGCATCAGGACAACATCATCCGCAAACAGCAGAGATGAGATCCTGTGGTTCCCAAACCAGACCCCCTCCGGCCCCTGGCTGCGCCTAGAAATTCTGTCCATAAATATAATGAACAGAACCGGTGACAAAGGGCATAGCTAACTTGCTAGCTGCCACGTTCCAGGTAGGACGTGATCATGGGCGCAGTTAGAGAGGGGTGACAATTTTTTCTGTGTAAATTGAAATCGAGCCGATGAAGCCGGAAGTGTACTCATGATCACTTCCTGTTTAAAATGCGGCGGCTAGCACATTAGCCATGTCTATTTATATGTACAGTCTATAGTTATAACATCATTTAATACCCCATAGAAGGAAAATACCTTCTCTTTAAATCCGTAATACTGTCATATATAAAATATGATGTAATGTTTTTGTGGACACAGTGAGTGTTGTTGGGAGGGAGCGATGACGATGTAGCTGTATATAAACCCAGACCACACAGAGTCCAGAACTTGGCCCAGACTTAAAGACTAAACTGACTGGACTAAAGACAGATTGAGGATCATGTAAGGTCTTATCTCAAATTTAGATCATTTTGATAAATACTTTGTTCTGTTCAATCCTAGTTATTTTTGGTTTAGTCCTGGTTTAATCTTGGTTTAGTTTAGCTTCAGACCTGTGATTTTTGTCCTGGTTTAGTTCTCGTTTATTCTTAGAATAGACCTGGTTCAAATCCAGGTTTAGTTCTGCTTCAGACCTGGTTTAGTCTTGTTTCGAGTCCTACGTTAGTCCTGGTTTAGTCGTTGCTTAGTTCTTGGTCAGTCCTGGTTCAATTCTGCTTTAGTCCTCATTCAGTCCTGGTTCAAGTGCTTATTTAGACTTAATTTAGACAGTTTGACTCCTTGTCCCTGCTATGTTCTGATTAAACCTGTTGACTTACATAAGACCTGATTTAGCTTTGTTTTAGTGTTGGTTTATTTGTGGTTTAATCCTGCTTCAGTCCTGGTTTAGTCCTGGGTTAGCCTTAATTTAGTCCTGGTTTAGTCCTGCTTCAGTCTTGCTTTAGTCTTGGTTTACTCCTGTTTTAGTCCAGCTTTTGTCTTGGTTTAGTCCTGATTTAGTCCCTGATCAAACAGAACTAAAGAACAGAACCAAACATGTTTGGTTGTTTTGTGTGGCTTGTAGTTCTGTGTGATGGCCTGTAAGTGGTGTGTTCTGTGAGTGAGGGACACTGTGGAGGTCTGAACAGAGAGGGTTTAAACTGTTCCTTTAGTTCAGACCAAACCTCCTTCTCCTCATCCATGACCTGAACATTTTCAAAGCTACATGTTTCTAGACACGTCTGAAAAGAGACACTGCACTCCTCAGGTTTCAGAACAGAGACTCCACTAAACTCCAACCAGACACACAACCTGCCGAGGCTTTATTTGAAATATGCTGTTGTTTGGATCATTTTTCAGGTTCAAACTTTTGAAGAATACAAACTGCTGATAAGCTGTGGTGTATGGGTGGCACGGGGGATTATTCTAAATCACTCACCTCCTGAAACTGGATCTGAACTGGAACCACTGGTGTCACAACATCAGGGAATATTGAACCTGTTACTGGTCCGTGATGATGACCTGTACGTTAGATGAATAAAGTCTCGTTTTTATGCTTATCACCTTTTGAGTTACATGTGCTTCTACAGTTAACACACATCCACGTTTGTGTTCATTGTGCTCAGTGTGAGCTCACAGATATGTTTATATCTCCCCAGGTGAATGGAGAACGTGAGCGGGGCTCTGCTGCAGCTGGAGGGCCTGTCCCTGCCTCACTCCTCTGTCCTGCCTGTCTTCTGTTGTATTCTGCTGTCTTATGTCCTCATGATGCTGGTGAACCTGGGGAACAGTGTGTTGATCCTGAAGGAGAGGAGCCTGCACCAGCCCATGTACCTGTTGCTGTGTAACCTCTGTGTCAATGACATCATCGGGGGCACGCACGTCATCCCGCCGCTACTGTTCAATATGCTGCGAGCGCCGGAGGAGCGCCTCATCTCCTACAGCGCCTGTGTTACTCAGGCTTTTGTGTCGCACGTCTTTGCCACTGCGTCCCACACCATCCTGATGATCATGGCGTTCGATCGTTACGTGGCGATCTGTAACCCACTGCACTACTCCACCATCATGAGCGGCCACATGCTAGTGAAGCTAATGGCATTTGCGTGGGGTGTGCCCTTGGTGCTGGTGAGCGTTCTGATTGGTCTGTCGGTGCGTCTGTCACGTTGTCGCTCCGTGGTCACAAACCCACACTGTGATAATGCGTCTCTCTTTAAACTGTCGTGTGAGAGTACCCTGATCAACAACATGTTCGGGCTGCTCTTCACGGCGCTGCTGCTGAGCGCCTCCATCGGCTCCACCCTCCTGACCTACCTCAGGATCACTCTGGTGTGTCTGCGCAGACACAGCTCCAGTCTGAACCGCCGCGCCCTGCAGACCTGCTCCACCCACCTGCTGGTGTACCTGCTGCTGCTGCTGAGCGGAGTCGTGGTCATCACTCTGCACCGCTTCCCCGAGTACACTCACCACAGGAAGATGACCGCTGTCATATGGTTCACGGGGCCCGGGACTGTGCACCCCATCATCTATGGAGTGCAGTGCAGGGACATACGCTGTGCCTGGGCCCGACTCTGGGTCCCAGGCTCCAAGGGAAATAAAATATAAGCACAAGTTTTTATATTCTATAGCCCTGTGTCCTTGTCTTATTATTAAACATAAACTTGGTTTTAAACGTACTGCCTTATAAGGTTTTATGCAACAGAAAGAAGAGACATTAGGAGAGGCAGGACAGAGACACTAAAATAAAACGAGAGCACAATGACGTATTGTGTTTTTTTGTTTTATTGTTTTTGTGGACCTAGCAACACTGCGCATAGTTTATCGTGGCCTCCTGAGTCTTTAGAACCAACAAACCAAACAAAAGATCATGAATATCTTCAAGTATCTAAACTTCACAGGGACAGTTTATCTCAACTCACGGGTCCTTTTCAGCTTCACAGCACAAACACACTGAAGTTCTGATTTCAATTTTACATAGAAGACCAAAACTAAACAAGGCATTTTTGTGGCAGCCGAGGGACTGTAGTTTAAGTAAATACACACAGAAACAGCAGTCTAATATTTTCCTGGCTGTTTCTGACCTCGTTCAATTGAATGCCTCTCCTAGTTTTTACCAGTAGGGTAATTTTTGTGCCAGCTAGCGCACATTATGAAAAGTTACATTTTGAGAAGAAAAATATTATTTGTACTTGCAGATCTTTGTTCTGTGTGTGCTCAGATCTTTGTCCTTACTGGAAAAGTCAACTGCAGTTTGTTCAAAAGTTTAAGGATGTCTTTTTGAAAAACAAATTTGGCTGTGGCTCAGCTAAAGATAAAGAATTCCATAGAATCCCTTGATTCTACACTTGTCCATTTAGACTGTCTTACAAAGTCCCCTATGGGCAGTACCACGAACTCAGAAGTCCTCTCTTGATCCTTTTTTGATCCCAGCAATCATGTTGTGTTCTTCATTCTCCACCATTTTAGAATATAAATACAGAGACTGAATCCACTCGGGAGGGTGAGGAGGGAACAGGTGTATAAAAAGACCCAAAGATCAGACCCAAGACCAGAGGCTGAACCAGACTCAAGACCAGACCAAGACTAGATCCAGACCAAGAATCCATCTATCCTTCACTCGCTCATTCAGGCTCTTACCAAGTCCGCATGTTCAGTACCACAAACTCACAGCAGTACTCTCAGAAATAGAAGAACTAGAGATCAAATCTTACAATGAGTGAGCATCACCTTTGGTCCTTGTGTTGAATAAAGACAGATCTCTGAGGATCTGTTTGGAGGAAGAGCCATATTTAGTGCAATGGATGTCGCCTCAGGCTTCTATAACATCACGATGGCTGAAGAGGACTAGAAGTAACTGCATTGACTACTCCCATGAGCCTTTATGAGTTCTATAGACTCATTACATGGGGCTGATGATGAGTATTTTCATGGTTCAGAACTTTTTGAGACTCTGTTGCTTGGATGATGTCCTCGTTTATGACCCGATGAGGCGGAATCACTGAAAAACCTGGAAATGGTCTTTAGCCTGCTCAGAGCTAAAGACCAGAGACAAAAACTAGCTCCAAAAAATGCCAACACCTCCAAAGGAGCGTTAGGTTTCTTGGGCATGTTGTGGATGGACAGATGAAGGCCATCACCTCAATGACAGAGGCAGATGTCATGATGGAGGTCTAATAACCTTAGACCGTATATATAAATGGACATAGCAAACCCTCTAGCTGCACTTGTTGGAATGTGGCTGCTAGTGGGTTAGCTATGTCCATTTATACATTGTCTATAGCGTAAATGTCGAGAGTGTTTGAAATGAGAGGCAGACCGGGCTCAGAGCAGAAACTGCTGCTGTGTTTATTTGACCTTCTAGCTGTTTCTATTAGTGCTGGGATCCAAATCTCTTGGATCAGTTCATTGCAAAGAGCCATTCAAAAGACAAACTTTTTCCAAAATGATCTTATATTAATGCTGTTCCCTCCTCACAGACCTAGAGTTGTTTTGTTTCATTCACACATGTTTGAGTCGCACTTCTATTATTAGTCTGTAACATCTACAAAGATCAAAATGCTCTAAGCCATAATGTGATGTCATGAAGTGGCTGCCTCTTACCTTTAGTTCAGTAGAGATTGGCTGTTCCAGGACTGAAATGGTACGAGTGATTCTAGTGAAGGTGTGTGGAATTTAAAAAAACAGTGAAGCACTTCCTGTATTAACACATAATGACATCACAAGGTGGAACAGAGTGTTTTCAGTTTGAGAGAAGTGTTTGTGTGTTAAACATGAATAAAACAAAACACTAGGTATGTTTGTGATGAGGAAACAACAGAGATCAGAGACTAGAGTCACATGGGTCTTTCTTGGTCCCAGTCAGCAGCCATGTTGTGTTCATCCTCCGCCATTTTAGAATTCAAATAATACAGAGACTGAATCCACCCGGGAGAGTGAGGAGGGAACAAACAGGTGTATATAAAGACCCAAAGACCAGAGCCATGACCAGGCTGAACCAAACTTAAGACCAGACCCAAGATCAGACCAAAAGACTAGAGCCAAGATCAGAGCCAAAGACCAGACCAAAAGATTAGAGCCAAGATCAGAGCCAAAGACCAGACCAAAAGATTAGAGCCAAGATCAGAGCCAAAAGACTAGAGCCAAGACCAGACCCAAGATCAGACCAAAAGACTAGAGCCAAAGACCAGACCAAAAGACTAGAGCCAAGATCAGAGCCAAAGACCAGACCAAAAGACTAGAGCCAAGATCAGAGCCAAAGACCAGACCAAAAGACCAGACCCAAGCTCAGAGCCAAAAACCAGATCCAACACCAGACCTAAGACCAGGCTGAACCAAACTCAAGACCAGATCCAAGACCAGCCCAGGAACTAGACCAAAACCACGTAAGCTCTCCTTACATTTATGTTGAAAATAATAGTACTATTGTCATCACTTTGTAGCTGGATTATCACTGACATATTTCAGATTTAAACCCAGATGTCATCCTGGGTTGTGGTTCATGTCTCTGTTATGACCAGAGCTGGGGAGGAACTTGATATATGTGCCAAAAATACATACTCAGAATACTATACTAAGGAATCGACTCGATACTGATTCCGATACCGCAATAATAAAAACCCTCTTTCTTTAGACAATATACTGTGATGTTCCTCATTAAATGGTAGTACTTTGTTTTCTATTTCCATGTGTCCTTATATCTGTGTAGTCTCGCAGTGTACAGTAGGTTCATAGTGGTTTATGGTGTATACTAGTCTATGTGTCTTATACTTGTCAAAGTTACAGCTCAACATCAGTCTAAACATATTCAGGAAAGGTTCATTTCTGTCAATTGGACTTTTTTGTTATTGATACTTTGTTCTGTTTTTACACTATAATTTAAACACAACTCAGTGTGAAAGTTTTGTAAGTAATCAGAATACAGTACTTTGATTGGACCATGTAACAGAAGCTGTTTTTCAGTCTTTTCTCATTACGTGGGCAAACCAAACCTGGCACAGTGTTTAGTGACTTCTCTGTCAGTGATTTTTTAAATGGTGTGTTCACTACAAAAGCCAATGAGCATTTTGTAAAAGAATCAAATTACATTTTTCTAAAATGTATTGTCAGACTTAAATATGTCAAAGATCTTGTTTTAAGTGATGTGCCAGTATATTCATTTTTTTGTTTAGTGGTTTTGGTTTGTTTCATTTTTAGGCACAAATTTGGAATTCATGATTTTTTGTTGTATTTGCTTGATATAGACTTAACAGTTGTTTTGTACTTAAATACAGTACAGTTTATTCATGTCTTTTCAAACAAAACAAAACATAAAATGAGCTAGACAAGAATGACCTTTACTTCCTGCAGCTTTATCATGTGCAGTTCTGATGTTTAGGTCAGTCAGCTCTTCACATTCAGGGCTGTGTCCTCCACATAGTGACAGGTCACACCTGCAGTCGTCCACATGGTCATTTATTATGACGCAAATAACAGTGGTCTGAACACCGAACCCTGTGGCACAACCGTGTCACTATGCAAAGGGTTTAATCCTCTGAACCTTAACACATTCTATCTGCCCTCAACATACAGCTTTAACCATAGAAATGTGTTTGAAGAATAAAAGTTTATTGTTGTTTACAGTTTTTATTCTTTTGTTTGAAATTCTCAGAGTTTCCCAGTTTTACAGATACTCTTTTTTATTGGCTTAAAGTAATTTGAAATTTGCCTCCAAAAAGAAAATTTCCATTCAGACAGATTTTGTTGGGAGTGGTGGTGGTAACGTGTTTCACACTACCACAGTGGTGCAGGTGGAAGAGCGACCATCACATAAACGCGAGGTTCTTGGTTTGATCCCCACTCCAGAATCCCAGAGACCTTAAAAGCGCATGTGCTACTCGTCATTGAGTCTGTACATGGTCCACACAGTATCTCATGTACAGTGTGTGAGAAACACAAATTCTCTCTGACCTCTAATTCTCCCCAGGTGAATGGAGAACGTGAGCGGGGCTCTGCTGCAGCTGGAGGGCCTGTCCCTGCCTCACTCCTCTGTCCTGCCTGTCTTCTGTTGTATTCTGCTGTCTTATGTCCTCATGATGCTGATGAACCTGGGGAACAGTGTGTTGATCCTGAAGGAGAGGAGCCTGCACCAGCCCATGTACCTGTTGCTGTGTAACCTCTGTATCAATGACATCATCGGGGGCACGCACGTCATCCCACAGTTTCTGTCCGACCTTCTCCGAGCGCCAGAAGAGCGCCTCATCTCCTACGGCGCCTGTGTTACTCAGGCTTTTGTGTCGCACGTCTTTGCCACTGCGTCCCACACCATCCTGATGATCATGGCGTTCGATCGTTACGTGGCGATCTGTAACCCGCTGCACTACTCCACCATCATGAGCGGCCGCATGCTAGTGAAGCTAATGGCATTTGCGTGGGGTGTGCCCTTGGTGCTTGTGAGCGTTCTGATTGGTCTGTCGGTGCGTCTGTCACGTTGTCGCTCCGTGGTCACAAACCCGTACTGTGATAATGCGTCTCTCTTTAAACTGTCGTGTGAGAGTACCCTGATCAACAACGTGTACGGGCTGCTCTTCACGGCGCTGCTGCTGAGCGCCTCCATCGGCTCCACCCTCCTGACCTACCTCAGGATCACTCTGGTGTGTCTGCGCAGACACAGCTCCAGTCTGAACCGCCGCGCCCTGCAGACCTGCTCCACCCACCTGCTGGTGTACCTGCTGCTGCTGCTGAGCGGAGTCGTGGTCATCACTCTGCACCGCTTCCCCGAGTACACGCACCACAGGAAGATGACCGCTGTCATCCTGTTCACGGGGCCCGGGACGGTGAACCCCATCATCTATGGAGTGCAGTGCAGGGACATACGCTGTGCCTGGGCCCGGCACTGGGCCCGACTCTGGGTCCCAGTCTTCAGGGGGAAATAAAAACCTTACATCTATTTTTGAGCAAAGTATTGTTCTCACTCAGCTCTGCTGACAGAAGTTTGAGCTGCAGGGTCAGAGGTCAGAGTGAGGGAGGTGGCTCCCCCTGGAGGTGAGGCCTGTGTACCTGTGAGGTTTGAACTCCATACAGACCCTCCTCAGACAGAGACTGTGTCTGTTTGAAACTGTCCCATGAGAATAATGAACTCTAACCCAAGAAGACTAATGCACCAAAACACACCAGCACTAGACCTGGACTAGACCTGGATTAGGTCTGGATTAGGTCTGGATTAGGTCTGGATTAGACCTCGGTTTGGCTCATCTGAGCTGTGGACGGAGAAACTAAACCTGTAGCTTTGCTCAGGACTGACCTCATATTTGCTGTTCTTCATGCAGCGCAGCAGCGCCCCCTCCTGTCGGTGTGCACTCTCCGCATTTGGATTTGTCACAGGCAACTTTTTGTGTGTGCGTTTGTTTGTGCGTGTGTTTGTGGGTGTGTGTCTCAATATAAACACTTTAATTTATTTTCCATTTTGACTTTTATTGAAATCTGAACCTTTAGCATTTTTCTGTGAAATAAACACAAAAGGATTTTGTCTCAGTCTAGTCATTGTCATTGTGAAGCATCTGGTGTCGATTCAGTCCCAGTTTAGTCCCAGTTCAGTCCTGCTTTAGTCTTGGTTTAGTTCTGGTTTAGTCCTGGTTTAGTTCTAGTTTAGTCCTGGTTCAGTCCGGGTTCAGTTCTAGTTTAATCCTGGTTCATTTCTGCTTTAAACCTGGTGTAGTCTTGGTTTAGTCCTGGTTTAGTCCTTGTTCAGTCCTGGTTTAGACCTGGTTCAGAACTAGAGCAGTTTGGGGTTGGTGACCCGCCCGGTGAACAGCAGTGCTCCAGTTGATTGGTCTCGGAGGAGGAAGATGAAGGGCCGGTTGACGTGATAGGTCAGTGCGGAGGCGTGGGCGGGGTCAGGAGCATACTGGAGACCTTCGGGGGCGGAGTCTAAAACCACTTTATGAAACACAGAGTTCAGTTTGACGGGCTGTGCCGAAATCTGGTCCAAACCTGTGTCCGCCAGCCAATCAGAGAGGCCTGTGAGAGAGACGAGCCAATCAGAGAAGAGAAAGCAAAGAGAAGCGTCAATCAGAGAGGAGAGAGACAAGCCAATCACAGAGGAGAGAGGGAGCCCACAGACGCTGCGAGGGGACTGATCTAAATCCCAAAATACTTCCTAACCTCTTTGGACCTCCTCTGTGGACTAACACCATGTGGACCTCCTCTGTGGACTAACACCACGTGGACCTCCTCTGTGGACTAACACCACGTGGACCTCCTCTGTGGACTAACACCACGTGGACCTCCTCTGTGGACTAACACCACGTGGACCTCCTCTGTGGACTAACACCACGTGGACCTCCTCTGTGGACTAACACCACCTGGACCTCCTCTGTGGACTAACACCACGTGGACCTCCTCTGTGGACTAACACCACGTGGACCTCCTCTGTGGACTAGCACACGTGGACCTCCTCTGGACTAGCACGTTTTACTGTTTTGATCAGCTATACTAAAGTGAAAGTAAAACTTCAGTGTATTTATTTTGAGTTGGGAGTCTGCTTGAACATCGTCTGAGGTCAGTCCAGACCAGAGAAACATGAGCTTCATCCAGACCAGAGAAACGTAAGGAAACAACATGACTTTCATATTTTTGTTCTCAAACACAGACCGAGGCTGGAGAACAGCGGCAGCAGGTCTTTGCTGTAGGCTCCCCTTAGACTGGGCATGCTCATTGAGACATGGGCGGGCAGCAGCGCCGTGGACAGGTCCTGGACGAACTCGGCCGTCAGCGTATCCTCGATCGCCGTGAGGTTAGAGGTCACAGTGTCTGGCAAGAAGAGGAAGAGGCTGACCCCATCCTGCAGGGGGAGCTCTGCGATCTGAGGGCACATAACAACAACATTGCTAAGAATCAACAAAAAAGTCACACAAGGAAGTTTATGCAACTCCGAAAACAAAGGGATCAGAGAGAGAGTAGAAAAAGGGATGGTCTCGGCCACGACTTGAACAGGGAATACAGGGTGAAAAACTTGTCCGACTGTGAGCAGAGAAAGAGGTACAAAGGACTGAACTTCTCTAACATTCAATCATATCCCCACAGTGGACTACATTACAGTAACAGAAACGGCCATTAGAAGCAACAAGCTTACAGAGATGGAAGCTGGTGATCTGAGACAAAGTAACAGCTGCACTGAGCGGCGTCAAACCTCGTCCCTTCAACATAACATCAGAGGAAAGGAAGGCCCTCACTGCACTAGAAAAAGACCACAGCATCAACATTTTGCCAGCTGACAAAGGGAGATGCACCGTGATCCTGAACTCAGCTGATTACGAGGCTAAAGTGAACAGCCTCCTCAGTGACACCGCCATCTATGAACTGCTGAAATGAGACCCTACCAGTGCGTGCATGAAGAAAATCATAGACTGCTTACAGAAGCTGGAGAAGGAGGAAATCATTGATAGACAGCTGTATTACAGACTTTATCCTGGTGATTCCATTCCTTGTATTTATGGCCTCCCAAAAATCCACAAAGAAGGAGAACCCCTCAGACCCATTGTATGTAGCACTGACTCCATCACATACAATGAGGCCGAACATCTGAAGACCATCATGGCTCCATCCTAGCACCATATTGAGAACACAGAGTGTGAGCAAAATCTAGTATATCCAATTTAATTCAGATGAGACCATGATTTCATTTGATGTGACCTCTCTTTTCACTTGTATCTCCACAGTAGTGGCGGTGGAGGCAGCAAAGTGGAGGTTCTTTAGGATACTAAGCTAAAAGAGAGAACCAAATTAACACCTGACCAAATCAAACAGCTGGAAATGTGTCTAAATACCACAGATTTCCAGTTTAGAGGAAACTTCTACAGGCAAATCCACGACTGTGCCATGGGCTCACCTGTCTCTCCTATCATGGCTAATTTATACATGGAACAATTTGAACAGAATGCATCCTGGTCAAAGTGTTTCTGGCCTCATTTCCAGGCACTTCACCCACACACTGATATCGATATGTGGATGACAACTGGACTAAAATCAAAATTGAAGATCTGGAGCCCTTTACTGCACATATTAATACTGCTGATCCAAACATCAAGTTCACACGGGAAGACGCCAAGGAGAACAAACTGGCCTTTTTACATTGAGGGCAAAGTGAACATGTGGAGAAAGCCCTCTCTGCTTGTGGATATCCAAAATGGGCCTTCAATAGATCTAAGAGCCACAAAACAGGACAACAGGGAACCTGAACCTTGGGAAGGTGTTACTATTTCTTACACTGCGGGTGTGTCTGGAAGACAATATGAGATTCCGGTCTATTTCAAACCTACAACACTTTAAGAAAGACAAAAAATGGTTCATCCAACGGAGAAAACTCAAACAAACGAAGTAATGTGTCTACTCCATTCAGTGTAGTGAAGAGTGTAGTGAGCGTTACACTGGAGAAACTAAACAGACACTCCATAAGAGGATGGACCAACACCGGCAGGAGAGCAGCTCAGGATGACAGTCTGCTGTACATCTCCATCTCAAAGACACTAACCTCCTTTGAAGACAGCGAAGTTCAGATCTTAGCCAGAGAAAAGAAATGGTTTGAGAGAGGAGTTAAAGAAGATATTTTTTGTTAGGACAGAGAATCCTTCCTTAAACAGGAATGGGGGCCTGAGACATAATGTCTCACAGATCTATAATTCTATCAAAGAAAACACCATTACAGGTTGAGTACAGTCGTCAAGGCTGAAACTGGAGACAATAGATGTTTTCAGTTTCAGTGTAGTTAGTCCCTCCCTTCAGATAGATAGAAGGCAGTGTCCACCAGTAATCTGAGCAGAACTGAAGAAGCAGCTTGAAGGAGCAGCAAAATCTCTTCACTCCTACAACTTTTTGTCCAGTCGACAAATTTAAATTTTGTCTTTTGCTATGGATCAGACCTGGACGACTGAGGGATTACACAGACAAGAATGTGTCTGTGTAATCCCTCAGTCATCCAAAATATCTTTAATTGATATTTGAACAGACTCTTGAAAATGCGCTTTTACATCACGTTTGGATTTTTTCTTGAATTTTCAGACATTACATTTTTTGGACAGTGTTTGCTAATGTGTGCATTGTGTCACCATGGTCACAGCTCAACATTCCACATAGTTTTGTATCATGTTTTTGTATATTTATGGAAAATTGTCGTGTGGGATCATGGGTGATGTAGGCTCGTGGGTGGAGCCTTGTACACATACTGACATACTTGACTCATACTGAATAAGGCCTGGGAGAGTCTCTAGATTACTCAAACATGGGTGACATCTAAAAGCTCTTCATGTTTTTGACGAGGGAACAGCGTTAGAACATGGGAAAAAGCTTCAACAGAACATCGCCTCTTTAACCACAGTCTGGTCTGATTCATCATCACAAAGTTCTAATCAATCAGACATCTGTCCAGGATCTTTGTCTGAGGTACTGACCGTGCAGCTCAGGTCTGAGTCGATGCCCATCTTTATCGGGTAGTTGTCCTGTTGCATCATGGGAACTTGGACCGAAGTAGAAGCATCAACCTGGAACTGGCCCATAGAACCAGAGTTCCCAAAACGGGTCACCCACTTTCCTATAGAGAGAAACCAGGGTCAAAGGAGTAGGAAGATCAGAAGAGGAGCAGAGGAGGGGTCAGAGGAGCAGAGATGTCAGTAGAGGAGCAGGGGACTGGGTCAGAGGAGCAGAGGAGGGGTCAGAGGAGCAGAGTTACAGGTCAGAGGATGCAGAAGATGGAGCAGAGGACCTTTGAAATAGGCCGCAGTGACTGCAGTGACCCCGGGGTTTCGGGGCAGAGCTTGGCTCAGGATGTTCTGAACCTTCCGTGACGTTTGCTGAGAGACCCAATCGTTGATGTCCTTCTGGTCCTTGTTTCCTCCCTGAAGAGCCTTGGGTCTGGTTCCATAGGTTTGTTCCACCAGTGAGAAGAACTCCTGCTTCAGACGCAGACCTGCTCAAACAGAGGCACAGTCAGAGGGTCTTCGCTGTGGGCTTCAGAGCTGCAGGGGCGATTTGACTTCTATGGGGTATTAAAGAGGGCAAATAAAAACCCCAGGATCATGTAGAGCGGGTTAATGCAAACATTTTAAGACTAAACTCTGGCAGCAGCAGGTACAGAGAAAGGGGACACAGTTTTTCAATTGAAAGTGAATTGGAGCCAGAATCAATGGAGCCAGAAGCGTGCACATGGTCACTTCCTGTTTGTAACACCGCGGCAGCTAGCAGTAGTAGTAGTAGTATTTGCAGCACTCACGTCGGCTGAGGTACAGTCTGGCTGCAGTACTCAGTCCCTTCCCTGTGGCGGTGCTGGAGCTCAGGAGGGACCTCAGGGTGGAATGGAGAGCCGGGTCCTGAAGCGTGTGGTACCGAAGAGCCCGGGTCAGGTCCCTCTGAGAGTACGCAGACCCGCCTGGGAACAAGTACACAGAGTACACAGACCCGCCTGAGAACAAGTACACAGAAGTACTACAGAGCACGGGTCAGGTTCCTCTGAGAGTACAAGTATGCAGAGTACTACACAAGAGTATTACACTGATCTCACCTGAGTACAAAAGTACTACAGAATACTTCACATTTCACAAACTGGACAGAAATAAAAACATAATTAGTACACTGTGTAAGACAGAACTGTATTTGGTCCAGATGCCCTCCCTCATCCTTGGACAGCTGTATTCTTACTCCAGATGCCCTCCCTTACCCATGGACAGTTGGCTCAGGACCACAGACACGCTCAGAGGAGACAGGAACACGTTGCCGGTCTCTTGAGCGCACAGAGATCTGAAAAGGTTGAAGCCGAAGTCCGAGGCGGCGGCGGCCATTTTGGTGGTAGGTGTGGTGAACAGCTCTACATGCTCCTCCTCCTCTGGGGGCGTGTCCTGGTCCGACTGTAGGGGGCAGCACAGGGTTAAATTAACAGTATACTGTCTCTCCTCTCTGTAACTAGCTTTAATATGATGAAATGCCTCGCAGTGGAGCTTTAACCCTGTTCTAATATGATGTAGATCAGTTTAGTCTGTCCCTTGTTGCTGTTCTTTATGTAATGACTCGGGACTTTGATTGGCAGCTCAGACTGGACTCTGTGCAGAGAATGAGCCCGGGCTCCAGGGGGCGCTCTGTAACGCCGCTCTGTCCTTATTATGTAGATCCTCTGGAGGAGGAGCCTTTATAGTGAGTGGGGAGGAGTGTAAAAACAGTGACAGAAGCAGCGTGTGGCCCCTCCCACCAACACAACACCACATTCATACTACGCAGCCTGGGAGAAGTGTCTTGCCTAAAGACACAGAAACAGTTTTGTCTCTGGCGCCCCACTGTGGCCTCTGGTATTCACAGCAGTTTCCTGCCCAAGTTCTTTAACAAGGTATGGCCAAAACCTGGTTTAGTTTTAGTCCTGGTTCGATCCTGGTTTAGTTTTAGTCCTGGTTCGATCCTGGTTTAGTTTTAGTCCTGGTTCGATTCTGGTTTAGTTTTAGTCCTGGTTCAATTCTGGTTTAGTTTTAGTCCTGGTTTGATCCTGGTTTAGTTTTAGTCCTGGTTCGAGTCTGGTTTAGTTTTAGTCCTGGTTCGAGTCTGGTTTAGTTTTAGTCCTGGTTCGATTCTGGTTTAGTTTTAGTCCTGGTTCGATTCTGGTTTAGTTTTAGTCCTGGTTCGATTCTGGTTTAGTTTTAGTCCTGGTTCGATTTGGGTTTAGTTTTAGTCCTGGTTCGAGTCTGGTTTAGTTTTAGTCCTGGTTCGATTCTGGTTTAGTTTTAGTCCTGGTTCGAGTCTGGTTTAGTTTTAGTCCTGGTTCGAGTCTGGTTTAGTTTTAGTCCTGGTTTGATCCTGGTTTAGTTTTAGTCCTGGTTCGATCCTGGTTTAGTTCTGCATTTTTCTCTTTTGAAATCATGAGAACCAGGAGAGCTGCCAAACCACATGGAAACGATCTTGAGTCTGCTCCTACAGCCAACTGTGTCTGATGCCCTCCCACGTTCACACAACCAAGTGTGCCAGATGCCCTCCCACGCTCATACAGCTAACTATGTGTCAGATGCCCTCCCAATGCCTTGTATCCCTGCGTGTCAGATGCCCTCCCGTGAATCACATGTGTTTTACCTGAGCCAGAGCAGACCCCAGGAACACTCCACAGAAAAGCAGTGAAGAGAGGACCCTCATCCTGCAAGACCAGAGGCCGAGGTTAGTCCTGATTTAGTCCTCGTTCAGTCCTGTTTTAGTCCTGGTCTAGACCTGGTGTAGTCTTGGTTTAGTCCTGATTTAGTCCTGGTTTAGTCCTGGTTTAGTCCTGGTCCAAATCTTCTGACCTGGTTTAGCTCCGTCTCTGTCTCTGTCTGTGGGACTTTAAACATCTGGAAGAGATTTAACACCAACGAAACACAAAGAGATGGAGAGAGAAGGAGGGGGGAAAGAGGAGGGGGAAAAGGAGGGAGGAAAGAGAGGGTGAGAGAGGAAGGAGCGAGGGAGTGGAGTGGGTGCAGAAAGAGAGATAGAGGAGGAGAGGGGAGGAAACGGAGAGACGAGGGAGTGAAGGAGAGAAAGATGAGAGAGGGGGAGAGAGAGAGGGAGGGGAGAAAGGGAGAGAAAAGAGTGAAGGAGCAAAAGATAAGAGGGAGAAGGGAAAGGGGAGAGATGGGGAGACTGGGTGAGGAGAAGGAGTGTCTAAGTGTGAAACTCTTTGGAGACAGTTTTATGGAACAATCCTGCGTTTGATTTAAACAGTTTGGTCTGAAGAGACTGAGACTAGACCAGGATCAGACCAGGATCCTAACCGGATTTGGAAAAGGGTCCAGCTCGGTCCTGACCAGGATCCTGGCTCAGATCTGATCATGTGACATAGAGGATCATGACTTACATTCTCAGTCAGGGGTGAAACGTCACTGATTTGTATCAGTCCAGAGACCAGGTTCAGACCTGGTTCAGTCCTTCTTCAGACCTGGTTTAGTTCTGGTTCAGGCCTGTTTTTTGACTCCGTTGGACTGATCTTTTATTGTGAAATTCCTGAGGCTTTGTCTGGACTCTTACTGTGAAATATCACATGCTGTGTTCAGAAGTGGCACTTCCTGTCTGTGCCAGAGTCCCACGCTTGAACCAGACCCAGACCAAGACCAAGACCCAGACCTGGACCATACCTGGACCAGACTAAGGCCCAGACCTGGACCAGACCTGGACCACACTAAGACCCAGACCTGGACCACACCTGGACCAGACTAAGACCCAAACCTGGACCACACCTGGACCAGACTAAGACCCAGACCTGGACCACACCTGGACTAGACCTGGACCCAGACCAGTTAGAGTAATAAAACAGTAGTAAAAGATAAATTACTGTAGAAACAGCTCAGGGCTTTGATGCGACATCGTCACATGACATCATCACATGACATCATCACATGACATCACTGTTTTTACTTTGATTAATGTTTATTAATAATTATTTCAAATTATTTCAAATGGTTTTATGTCCACCAGGGGGCAGCACTGCACCGCACACTTCTACCAGGAAAAAACTTTGTAAACTACAAGATTGTGAGGAAATGTCCCGCAGTGGGACTTTAACCCTGATCTAACATAGTGTGCTCCTCAGAAACATCCCTGGAGTTATGTTTTGTTTCATTCAGATGTTTCAGTTTCCTGCACATTTAGTCTGTCTCTGCACAGACACAACACGGCCACACATTTAACACTGATCAAAGGTTTGAAAAAACAAAAAAAAAAAAACAGAAATCTGAGACAAAATGTTCTGAAACATCTCCACAGGAGTCGACTGCACGAGTCCAGACCTGGGCCCTGAGAGGGAGACTCAGGCCCCTGATGATATGAAATCTGATACTTATAGAAACATGAGGAGCAGCACTGACGTCTGGGCTCGTCACAAACACCAGGTAAAGTGAATCCCTTTAGAGAAAAGTCTGACAGACGTTTAACACAAGTATAACTCACACCCTGTTTATATAAATGGACGCAGCCTCAGTGTCCCAAACAGGAAGTGATCACAGGCACAATTCCAACTCCATCGATTCTGGCTCCAATTCATTTTCTATTGTAAAGTCTGTGTCCCCTCTCTCTGTCTCTGCTGCTTCAGACTCATTTTGGTCTTAAATGTTCGTATTAACCCTCTACATGATCCTGGGGTTTTTATTTCACTATTGTGTCTGTAAATCAAGATATGAACATTAAAAACAGACAAATCAGGTCCTTCTTTCCTCGATGTTGCTCCCGTTAGCGTTAGCAACAGGTTTGATTGACAGCTAAATCAGTGGTGTGGGCGGGAAGGGGCGTCGCCTTCAACGTCCTCGCTCTGGATTGGCTTTTTGGTTTTTATGATACTTTTGGTCAAAATTACAAATATAACACTCGGCTCTAAATTGGATGATATACCTGCTCCAGCCTCGATGAGCTTCATTTGACTGGAGCCGAGCGTCTGTGGGTGACTATGGTTTAGACCTGGTTTAGACCTGGTTTAGACCTGGTTTAGACCTGGTTTAGACCTGGTTTAGTTCTGATTTAGCCCTGCTTTAGTCTGTGTGATGTTTTTCCAATGAGAGGGAGAGAGGAGCTGTTAATGTTTACACAAGTTCAGGCCCAGACCAAGACCTCCCCCAGAGTCCAGAACAGAGACCAGAGAGAGTCTGGACCAGAAACCAGACCAGAGACCAAACCAAGAGGAGTCTGACCAGGACTGGACCAGATGAACAGCTCCACATTTGGGATCTGAGCTCACGAGGCTGGAGCACTCACGTATTTCTGTTTCATTTTTGTTCCTAATTTATTTAAAGTTATTTATTATATTTTATTTTTGTACTTTTCGGGGGGTTTGGGAGATTCTGGAGGTTCTTTTTTTCAGACAATTTTATTTGTGACTTCAGACCAAATGTTTACCAAAGTTTAGATTTTTTTTAAATGTGATTTTTATTTTTTATTTTGTCCCGGAAGAGTCCTGATTTTGTTCTGTTTTGTACAGGTTCAGACCAGGTTTACTCGCAGGTTTAGACCAAGTTTAGATCTAATTTAGTTCTTTTGGGTCCAGTGTTAGTCCAGGCTCTGGTTTAGTCCCAGTTTTTAGTCCAGTTTTAGTTCTGATTTAGTCCTAGCTTTAGTCCAGGTTTAGCCCCAGGTTTAGTCCAGTTTTAGTCCAGGTTTAGTCCCGATGTCGGTGCTCCCGGTCTGGGTCAGGATCCTGAGGAGGGTCTGGTCTCTGAAGACCACGTTCATTCTGGTCTTCACTCCCTTCCTCCTGTTACCACTGGCAACCGGTACTAAGGTAAGACCTGGTTCAGACCTGGTTCAGACCTGGTTCAGACCTGGTTCAGACCTGGTTTAGTCCTGGTTTAGTCCTGGTTTAGTCCTGGTTTAGTCCCGGTTTAGTCCCGATTTAGTCCCGATTTAGTCCTGATTTAGTCCTGGTTTAGTCTTGATTTAGTCCTGGTTTAGTCCTGGTTTAGGGCTTATTTAGTCCTGATTTAGTCCTGGTTCAGTCCTGGTTTAGTCCTGGTTCAGTCCTGGTTCAGTCCTGGTTCAGTCCTGCTTTAGTCCTGGTCTAGTCCTGGTTTAGTCCTGGTTTAGTCCTGGTTTAGTCCTGGTTTAGACCTGGTTTAGTCCTGGTTCAGTCCTGGTTTAGACCTGGTTTAGTCCTGGTTTAGTCCTGGTTTAGTCCAGTTGTTTCTTGGCTCAGTTCTGGTTTGATTTTGTGAATGAGTCTAAACTCTGAATGAGTGACAGATAAACTGGACTTTGGTCTGAGTCTGGACTTAAACAGAACTCTGCCAAAGTTAAACCTGTCCACACCAGGATCAGGATCATAACCAGATTTGGAGGGGGCTCTGGGTCGTGGGTGCGTGTGTCTCCTGTTCCCACGATGCCCCTCCCCTCCCGCTGGTGCACACACAGATTACCCAGCATGCCTCGGGGCGGGTCGTTGGGCACATCTCGGCAGGTGCACGGATCACGTTTAAGTCGACAGGAGCAGAGTGTTACATCATAGAAACGATGTGTGTGAGCAGCCAATCAGAGAGCACCACTGTGTACCACTACTACTACTACTACTACATCCCACAGGATGTGTACTGCTGCTGTGTATAAGTACATGTGTGGTGCTGTGTACAGGAGGCGGCGTGCGCTTATGTCATCGCGGTCATGGCGGTGTACTGGTGCACCGAGGCCCTGCCCCTCGCCGTGACCGCTCTGCTGCCCACCGTCCTGTTCCCCCTGCTGGGCATCATGGAGAGCAAAGACGTGAGTATTATAATACTGTAATACTGCTACTACTACTACTACTACTACTATTAGCCAAAGAAATGGCTTGAGGGGAGGTAAAGAGACATCTATGTCCTGAGTATGACTACAGCCTCAGACCTAAACCTAAAGGAAAACAATAGGGCTAGCCAGTATGCTAATAGCCAGTATGCTAATAGCCAGTATGCTAATAGCCAGCATGCTAATAGCCAGTATGCTAATAGGTGTGACAGCAGCCATTAGGGGCCTGAATGATTATACTAAATATGACTCAGGCACAGTGCACACTTGGGTAGTTTTCACACTGACACTGCGCAGACTCGTGCTCTGTGGAGGGGCGAGTGCAGAGTGAACACCGCCCACCCCGCGCTGACGTAGTCCACAGTGGCTCTGATCCTGTATGAATGGGCTCTGGAGCTGCTTTTTCAGCTTTTCTTTTCATCTGATGGTGCAATTTTTAAAGTGTTAAAATTTTTAACACTGCTACTACCACCTCTACCAACGCTACTACTACTACTACAACTACTACTACTATTATACTACTACTATTACTAGTACTGATACTACTACTGTGGATGATGGTCCTGGTTCAGTCTTGGTTCAGACCTTTTTTAGTCCTGTTCAAGTCCTGGTCCTGACTCGACCCTGACCCTGACCCAGTCCTACATTGGTCCTGACCTTGTCCTGACCCGGTCCTGACCTGGTCCTGACCCAGTCCTGACCTGGTCCTAACCCGGTCCTGACCCAGTCCTGACCTGGTCCTGACCCAGTCCTGACCTGGTCCTGACCCAGTCCTGACCTGGTCCTGACCCAGTCCTGACCCGGTCCTGCCTCGTCTTCTTCAGGTGTGCGTGCAGTACCTGAAGGACACAAACTTCCTGTTCGTTGGCGGTCTGTTGGTGGCAGTGGCGGTGGAGCATTGGGACGTTCACAAACGCATCGCGCTCAGAGTCCTGCTGATGGTCGGGGTCCGGCCCGCGCTGTGAGTATGATGTCACTTCCTGAATACCTGATATCACTTCCTGTAAGTGACAGTAAAGGTTTAGTCCTGGTTTAGTCCGGGTTTAATCCGGGTTTATTCCTGGTCCAGTCCTGGTCCAGTCCTGGTTTAGTCCTGGTTTAGTCCTAGTTTAATCCGGGTTTAATCCTGGTTTATTCCTTGTTTAGTCCTGGTCCAGTCCGGGTTCAGTCCTGGTTTATTCCTGGTTCAGTCCTGGTCCAGTCCGGGTTTAGTCCGGGTTTAGTCCTGGTCCAGTCCGGGTTTAGTCCGGGTTTAGTCCTGGTTCAGTCCTGGTTCTGTGTTCCAGGCTGATGCTCGGGTTCATGATGGTCACGGCGTTCCTCTCCATGTGGATCAGTAACACGGCCACCACCGCCATGATGGTCCCGATCGTCCAGGCCGTTCTCGACCAGCTCCACGGACCAAGACCGAACCAGGACCAGACTGAGACCAGATCTGAGACCAGGACCGGACCTGAGACTGGAACTGGACCAGAGACCGGACCTGAGACCGGACCAGAGACCGAGACCAGACCTGAGACGCACCCAGAACCAAAGATGGACCCGGGCTCAGGGGAGAAAGTCCAACTGGAACTAGGAGAGAAGAGCCACTGCGTCCTCATGTCCAGCTCTGAAACTGGTAACTCCTCCTCTGACCCTCTGCTCCTCTGACCCTCTCCTCTGCTCCTCTGACCCTCTGCTCCTCTGACGCTCTGCTCCTCTGACCCTCTCCTCTGCTCCTCTGACCCTCTGCTCCTCTGACGCTCTGCTCCTCTGACCCTCTCCTCTGACCCTCTCCTCTGCTCCTCTGACCCCCTCCTCTGCTCCTCTGACCCTCTGCTCCTCTGACGCTCTGCTCCTCTGACCCTCTCCTCTGCTCCTCTGACCCTCTCCTCTGCTCCTCTGACCCTCTGCTCCTCTGACCCTCTCCTCTGCTCCTCTGACCCTCTCCTCTGCTCCTCTGACCCTCTGCTCCTCTGACCCTCTCCTCTGCTCCTCTGACCCTCTCCTCTGCATCTTCAGGTTTGATCTCAGAGAAGTTAGACTCAGAGCACATTGCCCCGCCTCCTCCAGTGAAGCTCCTCCCCCTGGCCCCACCCACCTCAGGTAACACCACGGACTGTTTATATAATCCATCGACTCTGGCTCCAATTCATTTTCTATGTAAATACTGTGTCCTCTCTCTGTCTCTGCTGCTTCAGACTCATTCTGGTCTTAAATGTTCGTATTAACCCTCTACATGATCCTCTCCTCTCCGTCTCTCCTCTTCTCCCTCCCTCTCTCCTCTCTCCTCAGTGGTCCTCTCTCTGGGGGTGGAGGAGCTGTGTGATGAAGAAGAGGAGAGTCTGAGGAGGTCCAAAGGTTTGCTGCTGAGTGTGTGCTACGCCGCGAGTATCGGAGGAATCGCCACTTTGACCGGGACCGGACCCAACCTGGTGCTGGTCGGACAGATGAGCCAGTGAGAGGAGCACACGTTTAACACACAAACCCTGTTCCACCTTGTGATGTCATCATGTGGTAATACAGGAAGTGCTCCGCTGTGTTTGTTCAATCTCTGCTGAGCTAAAGGTAAAAGGAGCCGTGAACTTGAAAACCACCACTTCATGACATCACAAGGTGGAACGGCAGTTTGACCTGTCATTGTTTACATCTAATATGTTTATGGGTTGATAATTTGCAGTCATCAATATTTTCTGAGTCTGTGATGCTAACCGTAGGCACTGCTCTGTCTGAAGCTCTGTTACTCAAGTTAGACTTTAATCTGAGCTTTGTTTTAACACAAAGAGCTGACGTTTCTGAAGTACAACAGGTGAGTGATTTGTGCTGTTAAACAAATCCCTCTTAAATAACATTACAGTCGTTAGCTAGCTAGCATTAGCATTACCTAGCAATGTTTCCAAACATCCATGGGAAAATGCTCCATTAACTTTAGCAACAAATCACACTTCAGAATGTGTGACCGGCCTAACGTTTACTCCCGTTTCTCTTATATTTACTCCATGTTTCTGTTTTGATTCATACTCAAAGCCAAAGTTTAATCTGTAACTGGACAAAAAGTTGTAGGAGTCAAGACGTTTGGCTGCTCGTCCAAGCCTCTTCTTCAGTTCTGGTCAGATTCCTCCTGGACACGGCCTTATATCTGTCTGAAGGAGGAGCTAACAACACTGAAACTGTAAACAGATATTGTTTATAGTTTCTCTACACTAACTGCACACTGGGCCTCAGTCGTATTCATTCAGCTCCAGGTGTTTTCACAACTGTTAGCATCCCGTCTCACTCTATTGTTCTATTTGTTTCCTTTGTTTGCTTTGGGTCTGATGATGAGGTTATAGACGGGGGGATAGATGATGTCTGAAGCCTCCATTCCTGTTCAGCTCTCACTCTCAAGTCATTTCTTGAAACCGTTCTTTGTGGATCTTGTTTCAGATTGTTTCCTCAGAACGGAGACGTCATAAACTTTGCGTCGTGGTTTGCCTTCGCCTTCCCCACCATGATCCTGATGCTGCTGCTGGCCTGGCTCTGGCTGCAGCTGCTCTACATCGGCTGCAAGTACGAGCACTACTATCTGTACTTTACACCAGTATATACAAGTACGAGCGCTACTATTTGTACTTTACACCAGTATATACAAGTACGAGCGCTACTATCTGTACTTTACACCAGTATATACAAGTACGAGCGCTACTATCTGTACTTTACACCAGTATATACAAGTACGAGCGCTACTATCTGTACTTTACACCAGTATATACAAGTACGAGCGCTACTATCTGTACTTTACTCCAGTATATACAAGTACGAGCGCTACTATCTGTACTTTACACCAGTATATACAAGTACGAGCACTACTATCTGTACTTTACACCAGTATATACAAGTACGAGCGCTACTATCTGTACTTTACACCAGTATAGAGAGGATGGGGAGTCCAAAACTTCTCAAACATGTTAATACGTTGTTTTGGGTGTAGTACCCGCTGTAGTACTCGCTGTAGTACTCGCTGTAGTACTCGCTGTAGTACTGTCTGTGTGTTCTTTTCTTCAGGACAGAGAACAGCAGGATTTCACATTGGTTTGTTTTTGTTTGAGCTCGCGAGTTTGTTTTTACTGACACCGACCTCTGACCGTCTGACCAATCACAGCACAGAGGTGTGTCTGGCCCCGCCCACTCGCAGCATCCTGTGCAGAGCCCCGGCCCAGCATGCTCCACCACACCAGTCCTAGTTTAGTCCTGGTTCAGTCCTGGTTCAGTCCTGGTTCAGTCCTGGTTCAGTTCTGGTTTAGATCCGGTTCAGTCCCGGTTCAGTCCCGGTTCAGTCCCGGTTCAGTCCCGGTTCAGTCCCGGTTCAGTCCTGGTTTAGACTTGGTTCAGTCCCGGTTCAGTCCCGGTTCAGTCCCGGTTCAGTCCCGGTTTAGACTTGGTTCAGTCCCCGTTCAGTCCTGGTTCAGTCCTGGTTCAGTCCCGGTTCAGTCCTGGTTCAGTCCTGGTTCAGTCCTGGTCCTGTGTCCTTGTCCAGGTCTTGTGGCTGTGGATCTTCTCGGTCTGAGGAGGAGGACTCGGCCTTCGCTCTGATCCAGGAGCAGCACCGGAGCCTGGGGCCCATCAGCTTCGCTCAGTGCAGTGTGCTGCTGCTCTTCAGCCTCATGGTGGCGCTGTGGTTCACCCGAGACCCGCGCTTCATGGACGGATGGGCCACGCACCTCTTCAACAACAACAAAGAGTGAGTCCTGGTTCAGTCCTGGTTTAGACCTGGTTTAGACCTGGTTTAGTCCTGGTTTAGTCCTGGTTTAGTCCTGGTTTAGTCCTGGTTTAGTCCTGGTTGTCTGTCAGGAAATTGATCACAAAATAGGTGTAATTTACTGTACTCTGGTAGATTTTAGATGAATAAATCCGTATTTTCCTGAGGATCATGAGGCTTTTACCTTTATTCTTATTAATACAAACATAAGCAACTTTTATTAAACCAAAAGTACAACTGTTCAACTCCTGTCACTGGTTTTCCCTGTGGAGCCCCAGCCCTGAGCTGCCTCTCTGAGCGCCCCCTGTCTGTGAGATCAGACACTACAGCACTAAGACTCATGTTTTGTGTGGCTTTTAGTCCAAGTGACAAACGGGTCACACTTCGCTGCGGTGCTGAATCCAAAATCCAAACACAAGTAAAAATCCAACAAGACCCACCGGCCGGAGAAATGAGTTCAAATGTTGGGACCCGACACAAATCTGAACAGATTAGACTAATGTTATATAAATGCATCACACCTGCAGGAGACGTCGCTGTTTTACTGTTTACACTCTCGTACTGTTCAGGACCCGTGTGAAACGCTGCACTCACAGGATTTAGTGCAGGAGCGAGGAGCCGCCCTGACACAGTGACCTGCTCTGATCGTCCAGGGGAGGAGCTTTGTCTTTGCACCGTTGGCCTGTGACGCGCCTCGTTCATGCTGGAGCATTGTTTGTGTCGTTCCAAAAGTGTAGTTGAAGCACGTCTGCTCCGTGTGCACAGAACAAAGTGCACTTTTCTCTTCTCTCGCCTTTAGAAGCTGTAGATCCACTTCAGGGAGTTTTCCTCTTTGTGGAGCTGAACACACAGATCTACAGCCACAGTTTATTTGACCAAACACAGCTCCAGATCTTTAGTAGATGCTTATTGTGACTCGCCACATTTAAATAGATAAACTTTAGACCCGAGCGTTTGGTCTTGGTTCAGTCCTGATCTAGTCCTGGCCTAGTTCTGGTCTCATCCTGTATTGTGACATGAATCTGATTCCTGATAACGTCCAGACTATGGTTTGACTTTGGATCAGATCTGAACTTTTTACAGAACAAACAGGAAACTGAGGCGCCGAGCAAACACTGGCACCATGAACTGAACCTGGACTGAACCTGGACTGAACCTGGACTGAACCTGGACTGAACCAGGACTAAACCAGGACTAAACCAGGACTAAACCAGGACTGAACCAGGACTAAACCTGGACTAAACCTGGACTGAACCTGGACTGAACCTGGACTGAACCTGGACTGAACCTGGACTGAACCTGGACTGAACCTGGACTGAACCTGGACTAAACCTGGACTGAACCTGGACTGAACCTGGACTAAACCAGGACTGAACCTGGACTGAACCTGGACTGAACCTGGACTGGACTGAACCTGGACTAAACCTGGACTGAACCTGGACTAAACCTGGACTAAACCTGGACTGAATCTGGACTAAACCTGGACTGAACCTGGACTGAACCTGGACTAAACCTGGACTGAACCTGGACTGAACCTGGACTGAACCTGGACTAAACCAGGACTGAACCTGGACTGAACCTGGACTGAACCTGGACTGGACTGAACCTGGACTAAACCAGGACTGAACCTGGACTAAACCAGAACTAAACCAGAACTAAACCAGGACTAAACCTGGACTAAACCAGAACTAAACCAGAACTAAACCAGGACTAAACCAGGACTAAACCAGGACTAAACCTGGCCTTTGGCTGGTCTTTGGCTCTGATCCAGGTTCATTCAGGTCCAATATTAAAAAGTCCCTGGTGAAAAACTTAAGTCTTCTCAGAATGATTCAAATTAAAGCTGCATTATGTAACTTTCTTTTCCCACCTCCTGCTTGTCTTTTGCTTTTAGTTAGTTGTGTCTGTTGGTTTGAGTTTGGCATTAATCTTATTGTTTATGTATTTATTCAATTACATTAGTATTATCGCCCAAAAATACTCCTCGCCTCACCACAGATATGACCTGTACCTGGACCTGGTCGTCTCCAGAGACAGAGACATGTTTTGTTTCATTCACATGTTTGAGTCACACTTTTTTATTAGTCTGTAACATCTACAAAGCTCAAAATGCGACGTTCCACCTTGTGATGTCATCAAGTGGTAGTTTTTTTACCTTTAGTTCAGTCGAGATAAGAGACAACTCCAGGACTGAAATGATCCAGATGATTCTAGTGAAGGTGGAGTTTAAAAACACAGTGGAGCACTTCCTGTATCACCACATGATGACATCACAAGGTGGAGCAGAGTGTTTTCAGTCTGAGAGAGAAAGGGTTTGTGTGTTAAACATGTGAATGAAACGAAACACAACTTCAGGTTTGTGACGAGGAAACGTTAGAGCAGAGGTCAGAGAGCAGTGCATCATGGGACGTCTTGTTCTCGTGAGGTGATTTGAGCAGGTCACATGATCTTTGACGTCTCATCGTGAGGCGCTCTCTCTCTCAGATCGTGCTGTTTGTTTTGGGAGCCGTGTGTTTGGCTTTTGGCAGCGTTCTGAATTAAAAGACTCGCGCCGCACGACGATGTCACGTGACCCCGTGCGAACTTTGACCCCTTACACTGAGAGGAACGCTGACGTCTGTCGCTCCATTCACAAAAACATGTTTACTCCAGGACGTGTTCTCATCAGAGCCGCAAGGAACAAGGTGTCAACAAACGTCCATAAGTCTGAGGAAATGTTCCGCGGTGGGGCTTTAACCCTGTTCTAATGGGAGTTGCAGTTTTATTTTCTTAATCGTTGGATTTGGCAGCGTCAGATCGTCATTTTTGTACAAATAAAAAAAAAAAAGTGCTGCTCTAGTGTGATGTGCAGCTGTCCGTAGGGGGCGCTTTGTTGTGATGACGTTTACAGCCACATCAGTGGATTAGTTTCTTTTATGAAGCCGTTTTAGATGAATACTCTGATTTAAAATGTGTAAATTATAAAATAAAGACCCATGAGTGTCAGAGATGAGAACTATAGAGACACAAGCGCGACAGGACTGATTTAAAAGAGAAATCATTTGGGGCCCAACATTGACCCCTGAGGGACACCACAAGAAATGTCCAAACATGAAGATCAAAACGCCTTTCACTGTAGCACTTTGAGGTTTTTCTTCAAATGTAAAGTTATTATAATTAACGTAAAACTGTTTTTACCCCCTGACCCCACGAGGTTCTGACCCCACGTGGTTCTGACCCCACGTGGTTCTGACCTCTTTATTATAACTTCCTGGTTAATGGGATCACGTCGGTCGTTTGAATCTGCAGCTGCGTGACGGGAGCGCTGTGTTCTCCCTGCTCCATGGAACTGGGCTAAAGGGGAAGGGCCTGTGTGAAATGGGTGAGGGGTCAGAGGTCACTAGAGCAGACCGAGTGGAGCTGGTTCATCTATAGCTCCACAGTGACGCAGTGGGACACATGTGTCGAGGTCACGGGTTCGATTCCCGAGGGAGAAGGCCATTTGTGTTTTCCTAAAAAAACAGGACACATCTCCTGATCAGGTCACCAGGAAGTCACTGACAGAAGACCAACTGAGTCTCTATGGTTCTCATCTTTAACACCTGTCGATCATCATCACAACAAAGCGCCGCATGCTGTGGCGCCCCCTATGGACAGATCATCACACTAGAGCAGCACTTTTATTTTTTTTGTTTTCATTTGTACAAAAATAACGACGCGACGCTGCCGAATCCTACGAGTATCAACGATTAAGAAAATAAAACTGGAGACGGAAGTGCGGACGTCACAGTGGGCGTGTCACAGTGGGCGTGTCACAGTGGGCGTGTCACAGAGGGTGTGTCACAGTGGGCGTGTCACAGTGGAGGTTAAACGGGCAGATCGACAAAAATGGCACCTTGAAAATTGTCAATTAAAGATTAGATCAATGAGAAGAAACGACTAGAACATGGATAAACATCTGAACGGGTCTGATTTAATGCTTCACTGTGTAACTTTTCCGTTGGTTAATCTGTGTTACATGTTTCAGGTATGTGACAGACGCGACTGTGGCTCTGTTTGTGGCTGTGCTTTTGTTCATTCTTCCGTCTGAACCTCCCACTCACCTGTGCTTCTGGAGGAGCACCCCCTCAGGTAACTCCTCCCCCTCAAGTAAACCACACCCCTCAGGTAACCCCGCCCCCTCAAGTTAACCCCTCCCCTCAGAGACCCATGCGTCAGTTTCCTCCTCATCACACAGACCTGGAGTTGTGTTTTGTTACATTCACACATATTTAACACAAAAACCTGCAGATTTAGGCTGAGTTCTTCTCTCAAACTGAAAACACTCTGTTCCACCTTGTGATGTCATCATGTGGTGATACAGGAAGTGCTCCACTGTGTTTTTAAACTCCACACACCTTCACTAGAATCATTTGGATCATTTCAGCCCTGGAATTGCCACTTATCTCCACTGAACTAAAGGTAAAAGGAGCTGTTAACATGAAAACTACCACTTGATGACATCACAAGGTGGAACAGAGCGTTTTGATCTTTTGAGACAGACTAATAATAAAGTGTGACTCAAACATGTGTGAATGAAACAAAACACAACTCCCAGTCTGTTTTTGAGGAAGAAACAGCATCAAAACATGGACTAAAGCT